>NC_135814.1:107327574-107623872 GCF_964213995.1 Mustelus asterias | reverse complement strand
AGTAAGAGTTTTAACAACACCAGGTTAAAGTCCCGAGGCATGGTACATTGGGGAAACCTTGCAGACGCTACGACAACGGATGAATGAACACCGCTCGACAATCACCAGGCAAGACTGTTCTCTTCCTGTTGGGGAGCACTTCAGCAGTCACGGGCATTCAGCCTCTGATCTTCAGGTAAGCGTTCTCCAAGGCGGCCTTCACGACACACGACAGTGCAGAATCGCTGAGCAGAAACTGATAGCCAAGTTCCGCACACATGAGGACGGCCTAAACCGGGATGTTGGGTTTATGTCACATTATCAGTAACCCCCACAGCTTGCCTCCTGGACTTGCAGGCTGTCCTGTCTGGAGACAATACACATCTCTTTAACCTGTGCTTAATGCTCCCTCCACTCACATTGTCTGTATCTTCAAGATCTAGTTGGTTGTAGGGATTCGCATTCTAATCAGTATTCTGTAACTTGAGTTTTGTGTCTCTGTGCCCTGTTTGAGAGCACATTTCCACTCCATCTGACGCAGGAGCAGCGCTCCGAAAGCTTATGGCATTTGCTACCAAATAAACCTGTTGGACTTTAACCTGGTGTTGTTAAAGTTTTTAATGATATCCATGATTGTGACCTCTGCATTGCACAGAGTGCGGAAATTCAGGTGAGAAGCTGAACTGATAAAACAGTCATGATCGAGAACAGTTTTCCCACCAATTCAGCACTTTTGGGAGAATCGCCCCCGGGAAGTGTTGTTCCATGGCATTTTTTTAACTCCAGCCTCAAAGTTACAAAGCCTCACTGTGCAGAGTGAACCTGGCAAGCTAAAATCTATTCCTTGCTTGCTCCAAAAATCAAACCTCATGGTTCCCCCCCCCCCCCCCCCCCCCCCCCAAGAGAGATAAACAAGATCCAATCTGAGAAGGTGAGACATTGACACCTCATCTTGGGTTTGACCTGATGTTTGATCTTAGCCAAAAGGCCAAGAAGTGATTAAAAAGCTAACGATGAGAGTATGAACGCAGAGCTAGATCAGGTGAACTGGAAAAGTGGGCTTAAAAGTAGAACAGTAAAGTTGCAGTTTTAAGGAGATATTTAATAACTCTCAGAAAAGCTTTATCCCGTTGAGAAAGAAAGGTTCTTTAAGAAGGGTACTTCCACTGTGACTGAATAAAGACTTCAAAGGTGTGCAGGTTAGGTTGATTAGCCATGCTAAATTGCCCTTTAGTGTCAGGGGAACTAGCCAGGGTAAATGTGTTACGGGGGATAGGGCCTCGGTGGGATTGTGGTCGGAGCAGATTCAATGGGCTGAATGGCATCCTTCCGTACTGTAGGGATTCTATGATTCTATAAGGAAGTTAAGGGCAGTATTAAATTTATAGTATTTACGTTAAATCTGCAAAGCTTGATGATAGGTCAGACGATTGGACAGCTTTTAAGATGTGGAGATGCCGGCGTTGGACTGGGGTAAACACAGTAAGAAGTTTAACAACACCAGGTTAAAGTCCAACAGGTTTATTTGGTAGCAAAAGCCACACAAGCTTTCGGAGCTCTAAGCCCCTTCTGGTGAGTCACCAGAAGGGGCTTACAGCTCCGAAAGCTTGTGTGGCTTTTGCTACTAAATAAACCTGTTGGACTTTAACCTGGTGTTGTTAAACTTCTTACAGCTTTTAAGAACCAGAGAATTATAATTATAAAGACAAGCAGTGTCTAAGGGAAAGCTGCTGTTTTAGATACTGTCTGTCCTTCAGCAGAGGTATTTTTCTGGTTTAAAAACAGGCTGTGGTGCCTGCACCAAAAACTCTTTGACCCTGATTTTACCGCCCCGTAATCGGGCGGGTGTGCCGGTAAAATTCCGGCATTTGTTTGTGCAATCAATTTTTGAAGTGACTTGCAACAAACTCTCTTAGGATTAAATCAGAAGTTTAGTTTATTCACACATTGTAACACAGGGGTGGGTATGATCACAGCTTCACATACATGCCTGCACACACACACACTCACAAACACACACTCACACACATAAACACACACACACTCACAAACACGCACTCACACACATAAACGCACACACACACAAACACACACTCACACACATAAACACACACACACACACTCACAAACACACACTCACACACATAAACACACACACACACACACTCACATAAACACACACACACACTCACACACACAAACAAACACATACACAAACAAACACACACACACAAACACACACTCACACACACAAACAAACACACACACACACACACACTCACAAACACACACTCACACACAAACACACACACACACTCACAAACACACACTCACACACATAAACATACACACACACAAACAAACACACACACACAAACAAACACACACTCACACACACTCACAAACACACACTCACAAGCACACAAACACATGCACACACACACAAACACATACTCACAAACACACACACACACAAACACACACTCACAAACACACACAAACACACACTCACAAACACACACACACAAACACACACTCACAAACACACACACACTCACAAACACACACACACACAAACACACACTCACACACACACAAACACACACACACACACACAAACACACACACTCACACACACACAAACACACACACACACACAAACACACACACTCACACACACTCACAAACACACGCACACACACACAAACACACATACACACAAACACACACAAACACACACTCACAAACACACACACACACAAACACACTCACAAACACACACACACAAACACACACTCACACACACACACAAACACACATACACACAAACACACACACACAAACACCCAACTGGAGCATAGGTTTAAGGTGTGGGGGGCAAGGTTTAAAGGAGATGTACGAGGCTGTGGGGGGGAGGGGGGGCTGGAGGGGAAGCACTGCGGGGGTCCCGGGCTGACCAGCAATTGAACTGTGCCAGCAACGGGGAGACTGACAGATCGGGACCAGTGCGCATGCGCAGAGTTCCAGAACTGTCAAACACCAGAGCGAATAGGCCCCGCCCCTGGGTTTTTAACACGATTTATGACTGGGACCTCTGCAGTGCACAGAGTGCAGAGATTCAGGTGAGAAGCTGCACTGAGAAAGCAGTCGGGATCTAGAACAGTTTTCCCGCTAATTCAGCACTTTTGGGAGAATCGTCCGCTAGGCATGAACCTCGGGCCAGTGGTTTTAGCTGGGGGAAGGGTAATTATGAGGCTATTAGGAGAGAATTAGGAAACATAGGTTGGACTAGGAGATTACAGGGACTGGGAACGTCCGACATGTGGAGTTTTTTCAAGGAGCAGCTACTGCGAGTCTGTGATAGGTATGTCCCTGTCAGGCAAGGAGGAATTGGTAGGGCTAGGGAACCGTGGTGCACCAAAAAAGTTTCTTTGTTGGTTAAAAAGAAAAAGGAGGCTTATGTTCGGATGAGACGTGAGCACTCGGGTAGTGCACTAGAAAGCTTTAGATTGGCTAAGAGGGAGTTGAAGAGCGAGCTTAGAAGGGCTAAAAGGGGACATGAGAAGACTTTGGCGGATAGGGTTAAAGAGAATCCTAAGGCGTTCTATAGGTATGTCAAGAACAGAAGGTTGGTTAGGGCAAGTTTAGGGCCAGTTATAGATGGCAGAGGGAAGTTATGTGTGGAACCGGAGGAGATTGGTGAAGCATTGAACCAATATTTCTCTTCGGTGTTCACGCAAGGGGACATGAATATAGCTGAGGAGGACACTGGGTTGCAAGGGAGTAGAATAGACAGTATTACAGTTGATAAGGAGGATGTGCAGGATATTCTGGAGGGTCTGAAAATAGATAAATCCCCTGGTCCGGATGGGATTTATCCAAGGATTCTCTGGGAGGCAAGAGAAGTGATTGCAGAGCCTCTGGCTCTGATCTTCAGGTCGTCGTTGGCCTCTGGTATAGTACCAGAAGATTGGAGGTTAGCGAATGTTGTCCCATTGTTTAAGAAGGGGAACAGAGACTTCCCCGGGAATTATAGACCGGTGAGTCTCACTTCTGTTGTCGGCAAGATGTTGGAAAAAATTATAAGGGATAGGATTTATAGTTATTTGGAGAGTAATGAATTGATAGGTGATAGTCAGCATGGTTTTGTGGCAGGTAGGTCGTGCCTTACTAACCTTATTGAGTTTTTTGAGAAAGTGACCAAGGAGGTGGATGGGGGCAAGGCAGTGGACGTGGTATATATGGATTTTAGTAAGGCGTTTGATAAGGTTCACCATGGTAGGCTTCTGCAGAAAATGCAGATGTATGGGATTGGGGGTGATCTAGGAAATTGGATCAGGAATTGGCTAGCGGATAGGAAACAGAGGGTGGTGGTTGATAGTAAATATTCATCATGGAGTGCGGTTACAAGTGGTGTACCTCAGGGATCTGTTTTGGGGCCACTGCTGTTTGTAATATTTATTAATGATCTGGATGAGGGTATAGTTGGGTGGATTAGCAAATTTGCTGATGACACCAAAGTCGGTGGTGTGGTAGACAGTGAGGAAGGGTGTCGTAGTTTGCAGGAAGACTTAGACAGGTTGCAAAGTTGGGCCGAGAGGTGGCGGATGGAGTTTAATGCGGAGAAGTGTGAGGTAATTCACTTTGGTAGGAATAACAGATGTGTTGAGTATAGGGCTAACGGGAGGACTTTGAATAGTGTGGAGGAGCAGAGGGATCTAGGTGTATGTGTGCATAGATCCCTGAAAGTTGGGAATCAAGTAGATAAGGTTGTTAAGAAGGCATATGGTGTCTTGGCGTTTATTGGTAGGGGGATTGAATTTAGGAGTCGTAGCGTTATGTTGCAACTGTACACAACTCTGGTGCGGCCGCACTTGGAGTACTGTGTGCAGTTCTGGTCCCCACATTACAGGAAGGATGTGGAGGCTTTGGAGAGGGTGCAGAGGAGGTTTACCAGGATGTTGCCTGGTATGGAGGGGAGATCCTATGAGGAGAGGCTGAGGGATTTGGGATTGTTTTCGCTGGAAAGGCGGCGGCTAAGAGGGGATCTTATTGAAACATATAAGATGATTAGAGGTTTAGATAGGGTGGATAGTGATAGCCTTTTTCCTCTGATGGAGAAATCCAGCACGAGGGGGCATGGCTTTAAATTGAGGGGGGGTAGTTATAGAACCGATGTCAGGGGTAGGTTCTTTACCCAGAGGGTGGTGAGGGATTGGAATGCCCTGCCAGCATCAGTAGTAAATGCGCCTAGTTTGGGGGCGTTTAAGAGATCCGTAGATAGGTTCATGGACGAAAAGAAATTGGTTTAGGTTGGAGGGTCACAGTTTTTTTTTTTAACTGGTCGGTGCAACATCGTGGGCCGAAGGGCCTGTTCTGCGCTGTAATGTTCTATGTTCTATGTTCTATGTTCTATGGAACAGACAGATATGGCAGATGAAGCTTCATGCAGAGTGTGCAGTGATACATTCTAGTTGAAAGAACAAGGGAAGCAATGTAAATTGGATACAATTCTAAAGGAGGTGCAGGAACAGAGGGAGCTACGGGTGCAAAAATCATTGAAGATGACAGGACAGTTTGGGAATGCAGATAATATAGGAAGTTATGATAAACATGTACAAAACACTGATTCAGCCCCAACTGTAATAATTCGTCCCATTCTGGAAAGGCGTTAAACCATTAGAGAAAAGGCAAAAAGTATTCTTGACGATGATTTGAGGGGGGAGAACTGGAGGTTTGTGGATCGATTGCAGAAGCTGGACAGGGGAGTGTGGTGAACCACTATAGTTGTCTGTTTATGTGATAGTTTATGTGATATGCCTGGACACGCCCCTGCTGCCTCAATCCAGGGCTCCGCCCTTCTCGGGGTATAAAGGTGACTGCTCTCCGCCCCTTTTGCCTCAGTTCAGATTAGCTATCGGTGCTCCAGTTCTTTGTTAATAAAAGCCTGTTATTTCGCAACAACGAGTCTTTGCGTAATCAATGGTGCATCAATTTTATTAACAAAAATTTTGGGATGGAGCAATTCCTGAAACCTTACAAATTGGACTTGGATCCGCAGGCTGTTGGGGCCTCAAACTCTTTTGATCACTGGCTGCGCTGCTTCGAGACCTTCATCGCCTCCTCCTCCTCCGTCGTCGTAACCGACATCGACAAACTACACGTGCTCCACGCCCGCAAACCCATTGTCACCAAAAGCAGACGGTACAGCGCTGGAGATAGAGCGTTTATCAAGTCCGAGGTGCGACGCCTCCTGGGGGAGGGGATCATTGAGGCCAGTACCAGCCCCTGGAGAGCCCAAGTGATGGTTGTTAAAACTGGGGAGAAACATCGCATGGTTATTGACTACAGTCAGACCATCAACCGATACACGCAGCTGGACGCGTATCCCCTTCCCCGCATCTCTGACATGGTCAATCAGATTGCACAATATCAGGTGTTCTCACCATTGATTTGAAGTCTGCATACCACCAGCTCCCTATCCGCCCGGAAGACCACCAATATACTGCCTTCGAGGCGGATGGCCGTCTCTATCACTTTCTTCGGGTCCCCTTCGGCATCACCAACGGGGTCTCGGTTTTCCAGCGTGAGGTGGACCGAATGGTGGACCAGATTGGGCTGCGGGCCACCTTCCCGTACCTGGATAACATCACCATCTGCGGCCATGATCAGCAGGACCACGATGCCAACCTCCAAAAATTCCTCCAAACCGCGGCACTCCTCAATCTGACGTATAATAAGGAGAAGTGCGTATTCCGCACGCGCCGCCTCGCCATCCTTGGTTGTGTTGTGGAGAACGGGGTCATCGGCCCCGATCCCGACCGCATCCGTCCCCTCCTGGAACTTCCCCTTCCCACCACCCTCAAAGCAACAAAGAACAAAGAACAATACAGCACAGGAACAGGCCCTTCGGCCCTCCAAGCCCGTGCCGCTCCCTGGTCCAAACTAGACCATTCTTTTGTATCCCTCCATTCCCACTCCATTCATATGGCTATCTAGATAAGTCTTAAACATTCCCAGTGTGTCCGCCTCCACCACCTTGCCTGGCAGCGCATTCCAGGCCCCCACCACCCTCTGTGTAAAATATGTCCTTCTGATATCTGTGTTAAACCTCCCCCCCCTTCACCTTGAACCTATGACCCCTCATGAACGCCACCACCGACCTGGGGAAAAGCTTCCCACCGTTCACCCTATCTATGCCTTTCATAATTTTATACACCTCTATTAAGTCTCCCCTCATCCTCCGTCTTTCCAGGGAGAACAACCCCAGTTTACCCAATCTCTCCTCATAACTAAGCCGCTCCATACCAGGCAACATCCTGGTAAACCTCCTCTGCACTCTCTCCAAAGCCTCTATGTCTTTCTGGTAGTGTGGCGACCAGAACTGGATGCAGTATTCCAAATGCGGCCGAACCAACGTTCTATACATCTGCAACATCAGACCCCAACTTTTATACTCTATGCCCCATCCTATGAAGGCAAGCATGCCATATGCCTTCTTCACCACCTTCTCCACCTGTGACGTCACCTTCAAGGATCTGTGGACTTGCACACCCAGGTCCCTCTGCGTATCTACACCCTTTATGGTTCTGCCATTTATCGTATAGCTCCTCCCGACATTATTTCTACCAAAATGCATCACTTCGCATTTATCTGGATTGAACTCCATCTGCCATTTCTTTGCCCAAATTTCCAGCCTATCTATATCCTTCTGTAGCTTCTGACAATGCTCCTCACTATCTGCAAGTCCTGCCAATTTCGTGTCCTCCGCAAACTTACTGATCACGCGAGTTACACCTTCTTCCAGATCGTTTATATAAATCACAAACAGCAGAGGTCCCAATACAGAGCCCTGCGGAACACCACTAGTCACAGGCCTCCAGCCGGAAAAAGACCCTTCCACTACCACCCTCTGTCTTCTGTGACCAAGCCAGTTCTCCACCCATCTAGCCACCTCCCCCTTTATCCCATGAGATCCAACCTTTTTCACCAGCCTACCATGAGGGACTTTGTCAAACGCTTTACTAAAGTCCATATAGACGACATCCACGGCCCTTCCCTCGTCAACCATTCTAGTCACTTCTTCAAAAAACTCCACCAGGTTAGTGAGGCATGAGGAGATGCCTAGGCTTCTTCTCATACTACGCCCAGTGGGTCCCCAATTATACGGACAAAGCCCGTCAGCTCATCAAATCCACATCTTTTCCCCCAGCGGCGGAGGCTCGGCTGGCCTTTGACCGCATCAAAGTGGATATCGCGAAGGCCACGATGCACGCTGGAGACGAATCCACCCCATTCCAGGTGGAGAGCGATGGGTCTGATTTTGCCCTAGCCGCCACTCTTAACCAGGCGGGCAAACCCGTGGCCTTCTTCTCGTGCATCCTCCAGGGCCCTGAAATTCGACACTCCTCTGTTGAAAAAGAGGCACAAGCCATCGTGGAGGCTGTGCGGCACTGGCGCCACTACTTAGCTGGCAAACGGTTCACCCTGCTCACGGACCAATGGTCCATTGCCTTTATGTTCAGTAACGCACAGCGGGGCAAAATCAAGAACGATAAGATTTTGAGGCGGAGGATCGAGCTCTCCACCTACAATTACGACATTTTATACCGGCCTGGGAAGCTCAATGAGCCCCCAGACGCCCTGTCCCGGGGGGACCTGTGCCAGCGCGAACCTAGACTGGTTACAGACTCTCCACGATGACCTCTGCCACCCGGGGGTTACCAGGTTCTTCCACTTCATCAAGGCCCGGAACCTGCCCTATTCCATCGAGGAAGTCAGGTCTGTAACCAGGCACTGTCAAGTCTGCGCGGAGTGCAAGCTGCACTTCTACCGGCCAGACAGAGCGCAGCTCATCAAAGCCACCCGCCCTTTCGAACGCCTGTGCGTTGACTTCAAAGGTCCCCTCCCCTCCTCCGACCACAACATATATTTCCTCAATGTCATTGATGAGTATTCGCGGTTCCCCTTTGCTATTCCCTGCCCGGATATGGCCTCGGCCACGGTTGTCAGGGCCCTGCACAGCCTCTTCACCCTGTTTGGTTTCCCCAGCTATATTCAATACGACCGGGGTTCCTCTTTTATGAGTGACGAGCTGCGCCAGTACCTACTCTCCAAAGGCATAACCTCGAGTAGGACCACCCGCTACAACCCCAGGGGGAACGGACAGGTGGAGCGGGAGAATGCAACAGTCTGGAAGGCCGTTTTGTTAGCTCTCCGGCCTAAGGGTCTTCCAGTCTCCCGCTGGCAAGAGGTCCTCCCTGATGCGCTACACTCAATTAGGTCACTACTGTGCATGGCTACCAACGCCACCCCTCATGAACGAATGTTTGTTTTCCCCAGGAAGTCCTCCTCAGGGACCTCACTACCGTCGTGGCTGACGTCCCCAGGCCCTGTCCTGCTCCGGAAGCACGTGCGGACCCATAAATCGGCCCCCCTGGTCGAAACAGTCTGGCTCCTCCACACCAACCCCCAATACGCCTATGTGGCGTATCACGACGGGCGGGAGGACACGGTCTCCATTCGCGATCTGGCCCCCGCAGGTACTACATCCCACGGCCCCTCACCCTCAGCTCCCAACGTTGTCCATGATGCACCAGGGTTGCAGCACGCTTATTTAGCCCCCGTGTACGGCACGCCTGAGCCCCAGGAGCAGCCTCCACACACCCGGCAGTCTGAAGGCGCTACGGACGGCTTCACCAGTTATGGACTGGCGTCTGACTCATCACCGCGGCCTCCTGAACCGGCACCACGGCCGACGGTCGCAGTGGCAGATCAAGCCCCTGGAGAGACTGAACTTGTAACTCTGTGACTGTCGTTCCACCACCTCGCCCCCGCCAAACTCTTTTTTAAACAGAGGGTGAATATGGTGAACCACTGTAGTTGTCTGTTTATGTGATAGTTTATGTGATATGCCTGGACACACCCCTGCTGCCTCAATCCGGGGGTCCGCCCTTCTCGGGGTATAAAGGTGGCTGCTCTCTGCCCCTTTTGCCTCAGTTCGGATTAGTTATCGGTTCGGGAGTGCTCCAGTTCTTTGTTAATAAAAGCCTGTTATTTCGCAACAACGAGTCTTTGCGTAATCAATGGTGCATCAGGGAGACAGGGAGAAACTGTTCCCATTGGTGGAAGGATTGAGAAACAGAGAGTCGATGTGAGAAAAATTGCAGCAAGTGGTTAGGATGTGGAATGCACTGATTGCGAGTGTGGAGGAGGAAAATTCAACTGTGGTTTTCAAAAGGGAATTGGATCATCATCTCAGGAGAAGCAATTTGCTGGGATACGGTAAAGGGCGGGCCATGCGACGTGGTGAATTCCTCTTCCAGACAGTGTGCACAGAGTCGATGATCAAATATCTCCATCTGCGCAAGAAGAATTTTATAATTCTGTGATATGGGAATGTGAGATCAAATCCCACCACAGCAAAGTTAACATTCAGTTCATGAAAAATCCAAACCCTCAGCTGGTTTGGTGGAATGCAGGAGCTGAGAATCTCGCCAAAAGGGCACAAACTTGCCGATGTAAACTCATGTGTCAATTCTCCCAATGGTGGGTTAATGATGGGCTGACTTCCCACTGGCTGGCGGTATGAATTCAATCTGAGTTCATTTGCATCTCATGAATGCTCATTAAAACAGCTGCCCACTGGCGTCCTGTCTGGCCTTCCATCCCTGTGCCCTGCCAATGGGAAATTATAACAGTCTGAAACCCGATTGCTTATGCTAACAAGCGGGGGGCAATGTGGAAGGAGGGCCATGCGAGGTGGGGTTAGTAGAAGGGGGAAGGATCACGATGGCAGGCAGAGGGGGAGGGCGGGTAAGGATGGTGAACAATGGGAGGCAGAGTGAAGGTTGAGGAGAGGGAAGCTGGATCCTGTCAAGGCTGCATGAAAAGCTCACAAACACGGGGGTCAAAGGGATGCCACATCGTTGACTGAAAGGCAATGCACAATGACTCCAGATGCAGTGGGGACAGGTCCAAGTGGGGCATAGATGTCTCGCAGCTGATGGGATTGTGGTGGAGTGGGGCGGTGAGTGATTCAATCAAGGAACAGACTGCTTGCAGTTAGATCAAAGGTGCTCAGTAAAGCAGAACAGACTCGCTCTCGAGGCTGCCAGCCTTTTCCCTCAGAGTGACTGACATCCTGCATGGTCTATTAAGGACAGGTGGGCTGGAGAGAGAGCGATATGAGTATGCCGGACTGGTGTTTAAATATGATGCTGGGACCTTTGAACACACCAGCTGAGGGTGGGAGAGTGAATCAGCTGCCATCCCGCCAGGAGACTGGGAGGGGAATATGCCTGTGCATAATTAATGAGCTTGCAAGCACAGAATGTGATGTGGGATCCTGTTATTCTGGCCAGGGGTGAAAGACACCATCAGAAACAGCCACCACCACTCAGGGCGGCACGATAGCACAGTGGTTAGCACTGCTGCTTCACAGCTCCAGGGACCTGGGTTCGATTCCCGGCCTGGGTCACTGTCTGTGTGGAGTTTGCACATTCTCCTCGTGTCTGCGTGGGTTTCCTCCGGGTGCTCCGGTTTCCTCCCACAGTCCAAAGATGTGCGGGTTAGGTTGATTGGCCAGGTTAAAAATTGCCCCTTAGAGTCCTGAGATGTGTAGGTTAGAGGGATTAACGGGTAAATATGTGGGGGTAGGGCCTGGGTGGGATTGTGATCGGTGCAGACACGATGGGCCGAATGGCCTCCTTCTGCACTGTAGGGTTTCTATGATTCTATGACCACCACATCTAGTTTCAAACTGGGAGAATCCCGCTCCTAGGATCATTCCTAGTGACCATGAAACTACTGAGACTGAGTGACTAGTATCCTTTCGGAAGGCAGTTTGCTGTCCTGACCCAGTCTAATCTACGTGGGCCTCCAGACCCAATGTGGAATGACCTCACTATGGCAGTACCTGAGCCACTGAAACTGCTGCAATTCAAGAAAGTGACTCTCAGTCATCTTCTCAAGTGTAATCAGGAATAAGCAATAAATGATGGACTTTCCACTGAAGCCAACACCCTGTGACTGAATTGTAAAAACTCAGGGATTCAAGGCGTGAATGGTGTTGAAATATTGTTCCCAAAGTGTAAAAAAGTGAATGGAAGAAAATACTCTAGCCCCACGACACAGGGGGATTTGAAATGCCAGAATAAAATGTAAATCCGCAATCAGAACAGAACGCGTGGCGGTTTTTGCCATTCCATAATATTACATCATGATCATTAAACCCACAGAAACAACACAAACCACAAGAATGATGTCTTACAGATGCCAACTAGAGGATTCAGATCAACACTGCAGCGTTGCTAAGACAGCAAAAGTGAAACATTGGGCCCGATTTTACCATTTTGATTCTAAGTGCCGAATCTGGGCGTAGCAGAGATCCGACCTCGAAATCCGCTTTCCAGCGCACCCATACGCTTTCAGCCGTCTCCAGTCCGATCCGCGCAGTGCGCAGGGCTTAGCGTTGCCGGAACGATCAGAGCTCTGAACTGCGCATGCGCAGTTCGAAAAAAAACTGAAGCAGCGCACCCGGGCGGGAAAGACAAAAAAAGCAAAGAAGTGGACAAGTCAGTCTGCTACCTACTGATGCTGCCTCACTCAAACCCATTGCCGGCTGCACATTCCTCCTATCAAACCCTGATTGACTAAAATCATTTTAAAACATATATCTTTACTGGGCTATTCTTTTTGGTTAAAGTTGTTTCTTTTATTTTTTTAAAAATTATGACATTTTAATAAAAACGAGCTGTGATCACCAGATCTATGAAGTAAAAGTCAGGAAGAAAAGATAACTCTGAAGGAGCCCTCTGGGGTAGTTGGTTTGAGACAAAACCAAGAGGATGGGAAAGCAGAACAGTATTAAACCCTCAGAGATAAGCTTGAAATAATCCACCTGTTAAGAATTTCTTAATGTTCCCAATTCAACAATTGTATGATACCATCAAGAATGCTGGCTTGGAGTATTGTCTGATATCGTCAGTTAAAATTATCATTAACTCTTAGAACCACAGGCACTAAAAGTGCAGACAGAGAACATTTTCCCCATCCTGTCTGCCAGTTATTTGCTAAACCAATCCAAAATCAACCTCACTGTACTGCTTCCAATGGTGTTCCTGCAGTGTCTCTTAATTCAACTGTTAAGTCCAGGCAACTGAAAACAGATGGAGCTCTGGAGGAATACAGAGAGAGTAGGAAAGATCTCAAACGGGGAGTTAGAAGGGCAAAAAGAGGGCACGAGATGTTCTTGGCAGGCAGGATTAAGGAGAATCCTAAGGCATTCTATTCATACGTTAGGAACAAAAGAGTTGTCAGGGAGAAAATCGGACCTCTCAGGGACAAAGGAGGGGAATTATGCTTAGAACCCAAGGGAATAGGGGAGATCCTAAATGAATACTTTGCATCGGTATTCACGAAGGAGAGGGGCGTGTTAACCGGGAGTGTCTCGGAGGGAGGTGTTGACCCGTTAGAGAAAATCTCCATTACGAGAGAGGAAGTGTTAGGTTTTTTAGGGAACATTAAAACTGACAAAGCCCCAGGGCCTGATGGCATCTATCCTCGACTGCTCAGGGAGACGAGAGAGGAAATTGCTGGGCCTCTGACGGAAATCTTTGTCGCTTCTTTGGACACGGGTGAGGTCCCTGAGGATTGGAGGATAGCGAATGTGGTCCCGTTGTTTAAGAAGGATGGCAGGGATAACCCAGGAAATTATAGGCCGGTGAGCTTGACGTCCGTGGTAGGGAAGTTGTTGGAGAGGATTCTTAGAGACAGGATGTATGTGCATTTAGAACGGAACAATCTCATTAGTGACAGACAGCATGGTTTTGTAAGAGGGAGGTCGTGCCTTACAAATTTGGTGGAGTTTTTTGAGGAAGTGACAAAAACGGTTGATGAAGGAAGGGCCGTGGATGTCGTCTATATGGATTTCAGTAAGGCATTTGACAAAGTCCCACATGGCAGGTTGGTTAAGAAGGTTAAGGCTCATGGGATACAAGGAGAAGTGGCTCGATGGGTGGAGAACTGGCTTGGCCATAGGAGACAGAGGGTAGTGGTCGAAGGGTCTTTTTCCGGCTGGAGGTCTGTGACCAGTGGTGTTCCGCAGGGCTCTGTACTGGGACCTCTGCTATTTGTGATATATATAAATGATTTGGAAGAAGGTGTAACTGGTGTAATCAGCAAGTTTGCGGATGACACAAAGATGGCTGGAATTGCGGATAGCGAAGAGCATTGTCGGGCAATACAGCAGGATATAGATAGGCTGGAAAATTGGGCGGAGAGGTGGCAGATGGAATTTAATCCGGATAAATGCGAAGTGATGCATTTTGGAAGAAATAATGTAGGGAGGAGTTATGCAATAAATGGCAGAGTCATCAGGAGTATAGAAACACAGAGGGACCTAGGTGTGCAAGTCCACAAATCCTTGAAGGTGGCAACACAGGTGGAGAAGGTGGTGAAGAAGGCATATGGTATGCTTGCCTTTATAGGACGGGGTATAGAGTATAAAAGCTGGAGTCTGATGATGCAGCTGTATAGAACGCTGGTTAGGCCGCATTTGGAGTACTGCGTCCAGTTCTGGTCGCCGCACTACCAGAAGTACGTGGAGGCGTTAGAGAGAGTGCAGAGAAGGTTTACCAGGATGTTGCCTGGTATGGAGGGTCTTAGCTATGAGGAGAGATTGGGTAGACTGGGGTTGTTCTCCTTGGAAAGACGGAGAATGAGGGGAGATCTGATAGAGGTATACAAGATTATGAAGGGTATAGATAGGGTGAACAGTGGGAAGCTTTTTCCCAGGTCGGAGGTGACGATCACGAGGGGTCACGGGCTCAAGCTGAGAGGGGTGAAGTATAACTCAGACATCAGAGGGACGTTTTTTACACAGAGGGTGGTGGGGGCCTGGAATGCGCTGCCAAGTAGGGTGGTGGAGGCAGGCACGCTGACATCGTTTAAGACTTACCTGGATAGTCACATGAGCAGCCTGGGAATGGAGGGATACAAACGATTGGTCTAGTTGGACCAAGGAGCGGCACAGGCTTGGAGGGCCGAAGGGCCTGTTTCCTGTGCTGTACTGTTCTTTGTTCTTTGTTCTTTGTTCTTTGTTTACCTATCCCGCTTCAGCTTCAAACTCTTTATATAAGTTTGATCCCGATGTGCCACTGAGGTCAGTGATTCCTCCTCCCCCCCGCATCCCCGCAACCAGAGATCCGATTGGGTTGACACAGTGAAGCTGGGCAAACACAAAGAACTGGCACCTTACGATGAGAACTGGTTCTACTCCCGAGCTGCCTCCATGGTGCGTCACCTGTACCTGCGGGGTGGCATTGGAGTTGGCGCCATTACCAAGATTTACAGCGGATGCCAGCGGAACGGTGTGAAGCCCGGTCACTTTAGCCGTGGCTCCAAGTCTGTGGCCAGGAAGGTGCTGCAGGCTCTCGAAGGACTGAAGTTGGTCGAGAAGGATGGAGGAGGGAGACCAGCGATTGAGGCAGGTTGGGGGCGTGGTCTGCTGAGGGGGGTCTGCCTCCCAGGGGGGTCTGATCATGGAGGGGGGGGGCGGTGCGGCAGGGGGTGGGGTGCTCTGCCATGGGGGTCTGCCTCCCGTCGGGGGGATCTGCCTCCAGGGGAAGGGGGTTGGTCTGCCGGGGTGGTTAGCGGGGGGGTCTGCCAGGGTGAGGGGGGTGGAGGGATTGCCACTGCTGGGGGGCGTGGGCTGGATATCGGGGCGCTCTGAGAAGGATGGTCGAGAAGGATGGTGACTGCAGACTGACTTCACAAGGGCAGAGAGAGCTTCGGAGGTTCCCCTGCAGAATAGAAATCCGCTTCAGATTTTTATTTTGCAGGTCGCTTACAGTGCGGATCCGGAACGGACCAGAAGAAGGTAAAGTGGGATTTGGTGGTAGACTTGGGCGCGTGGTTCATTAAATTGATTTAAATGCATGCTTATGCATTTAAATCATCGGGCCGCCCGATTCGGGTGTGGACCAGGTCTGCGCCCGAATCGGGTGTCGGTAAAGGCGCGATTTGCTCGGATTCGGGTGCAGATCACGTTAAAGGCCTGACGCCCGAATTTACCAGGATTTCGCGCCCGAAAACGGGTGCAAATTGTTGGTAAAATCGGGGCCAATTGAGTAGTGGGAATCACTGCACTGTGGGTTCTGTCCACCCCCTTCTACATGGCACATTAAGAGGTAGAACTAATGGAATCAATACCCAATAGGAATCCTAACAGTGAATCTTTGGCAGTTTTCTGTTTCAGGAACCCCACTCCAGCATGACAGCCACTGGAAGACAGTTAGCTACAAAAGAGCACAATTCTCTGGACTCTCTTTTCTCTGGCTCCTCTTCTTGGTCAGCTGAGCTTTTCACTCAGCTTGCTTCTTCCAATGCCCTTCCAAATAGTCAACATGCAAAGATCACAGCATCTCTGTGTCTCCCAGTTGCAAGTGTCAATGTCCTTATCGCAGAGGTATGGATGCCTCGTCATGACCTAGTGCCAATTCACTGTACAGAAAGTCTTTTGGTACGTGTTCATCATCCATCCAATAAACATGACTAATGCAGTGCCGATGGCATTGGCTTGGCAATGTTTATACCCTGATGGTTTTAGCTTCTCCAGAATCTCTAGGTTGGTGACCTTATCCTGCCAAGAGATGCCGAGGATACATCTCAGACACTGAAGGTGGAAACTGTTTAGCCAAAAACCGTTCAGCATTTTCTCATGCCCTGTGCATGTTGCCTTGTCCTCACCAATGTCGAGGAATGTGCTGAGGACACAGGTTTGGTAGAATCGCAGTTTGGTGTTCTCAGTCAGGTTGATGTTGTTCCAAACTCTCTAACTCAGCTTGGACAGAACGAGTGCAGCTTTTATGACATATGTATTGATTTCAGCATCAAGTGACAGATTGCTGGTGATTTTAGAGTCTAGAAATGTGAATCAATCAGCAACTTCTATCATCACATTGTCATTGCTGATTGATAACATCATCTTCCTGATGATGGTCAAAGGCAACTCTTTACCAGTATGAGAGGATCTCTCCATTTGGCCACAACTGTTCCTCAGTGTGGAATGTTAGTATGGCATCATTGCTTGAGAGGAAACTGGGATTTAACCAGAACACATTTCAGGAGACATCAACACTTATCTTACCCCCAATGGAAAGCAAAGAACTGAGACAACACAAGCAATGTTCATGCCACAGTCTGCACTTTACTCATGACTGACAGATACCAATGAGAATGGGAGGTTTACAGACTAATTCCTATTCTAAATGCTAACTTGGTCAGTCTCTATGTTCAACATTAACATAAAAAGCATGAATTAAAAATGATTACACAAGAATAAAAGGTGATTGGCTAACACAAGAATTTTAAACGCAAAAGGAACACAACTTGGTTTCCCCGCGTTGTGTAAAACAACAAAAGCTGCAGCTGTTATTAAATGAATTGCACAGTCTCTGGGAACAGGCTGGAAACACGGATTAGGAATGGAGTCGGATGGACTGGAATGGGGCTGTTAGAAACATATAGGCCGGGGTTCTCCCAAAACAAAACTAAGTGCCTAACGGGTGGGAAAACAGGAGGATTTCTCACTCATTTTTTGGGCGTACTTTCCTGAATGAATGTCACACTGAACAATGCAGAGTGCCTCAGCGGGATTCACTCCGAAAAGCAGGGGACGGGACCTATTCCCACCTGAGAGGCTGGCAGCAAAGCGCTGAGCGGGCCACAGTGCATGCGCTGATCTGTCAGTGCGGAGATCAGAAATGTGCACTGCCCCTCCCCCCTCCCCCCCCCACCCCCCCCCCTCCCCCCTTCCCACCCACCCCATCGCCAGGCTTCCGATCATTGGCCTTCTATCACTGGCCTTCCTCACAACCCACCCACCTCCAATCGCTGGTCTACTGGACCTCCCCAGGCCAGACCTGATCCCCCCCCCACAGCCCCGCCAGCCCCAATCTACCCCTCAACCCCCTTCCAGCCAACCCCAAGCCCCTCCCCACCATGGCCAGACCTGATCCCTGCCACCGATCGCCACCCCAATAGGTCCCGCCCTCCCGATGTCTGGTGGGCAGTGCCAGTTTGCCCCTTGGGCAATGCCACCTCCTTAATCCCAATCTCTCTGGGGGGCCTCAGTGGCCTCAGTCCCCACCAGCGGGGTGAGGCCCCCTGTTTCCCATTCATGGGGAGCAGTTGTAAACCCCGCTGGTGGGAATTACTCCCGGAAGAGGGGGAGACTACTTTCCCAGACCTGCTAATCGTGTGGAAATGTCAGTTTAAATGATATCGTAAGAAGTCTCACAACGCCAGGTTGAAGTCCAACAGGTTTATTTGGTAGCACGAGCTTTTGGAGCACTGCTCCTTCATCAGGTGAGTGATTTAAATTATAATCAGTGCCGGTTTCCGGTGTGGGGCTGATTGCGCTGGAATAAAAGTGCTTGTGAGACTCGCAACCTTGCGAAGTGCCTCCCGCTGATGCCTCCCAGCCCCCTGCACTGCCCGAGCAGCGCAGTTTGTTGGGACAATCCCGGCCAAAGATTTTTTTAAATATATAATTAATTTAAAGTTTGCAGAATTAGCAAACCAGGGAATCAACACAAACTGAAACATTCAGTTTCTTTCTCCACAGAAACTGCCTGACCTGCTGAGTAATTTAGTAATTTTGTTTTTTTATTTCAGATTTCCAGCATCTGCGGTATTTTGTTTTTGTTGTGATGGTGAAGAATTGGATTTGAAGAAATTGAGAATTGCTTTTCAGCAGCATCTAGTGACCAGAAGCGGGATTTTCCGTGCCCTCCCCACCCTCCCTCCACACAGGATGTTTCACAGTGGCAGCCTGTGCAGGATTGTCTATTCCACTCACTGACAATGGGGCTCCCCATTCTACGCAACCCCCTCCATTGGGAAACCCATAGCGGGGATTCAATATGGGCGGGACTGGATGATCACACCAGCGAGAATGGTCAAAAACCTATATTTCGCAGCCTATTGCTACCACCTTCTACAATCAAACTGCAGCCTCGCAGCAGTTCAGCAGGAGTTTGCAGAGGAAGATCCCATTAAAAGGTTTACAAAGAGAATTTCAAAACTAATCTTTCAGGTTGAAACAATCAGTGAGGAATAGTAACAAGAGGAAGTAAATCAGTTGGACAGAAAGTGAATAATTTTTAATAAAATATATCAATTGTTCCAATATAAACAACATTAATCTAAAATGTTCCAAGTTGTTATTTTTTTACCTGTCAGCAGAGAATACAAATTCTCACAGTAAAACCCTTGCGTACAGAATAGAAGGAATTCAGGATGCTCGTTACAAGAAAAGAGAGAAAAGCAGTAAATTGGATTTGGTGCAACTTACACTTGTTACTTCACATTTCACAATGACGAAGAGGTTGCTTGTTGCAAATTCTTCATTCACCTTTCCAATAGCAGCAGCTTTTACTGTATCAATCTGTGAAAAGGTAGAACTTCCACATGGAATTCCTGAATCGGGAAGCAAAGGGTTTTAAGGGTGAATATATTTTTGACTATTATCTATTTGGGTTAATACCCCAATGATCAGAACAACAAACAGTGTAACAAAGCCATTCCTTAGCACATTTCAATACTTACCAGAAGTGTAGATGATCTGGGCTGCAGCAAAGATGAAGAGAATGGTTTTCATTTTGCCCGTATGGAGAAGGTGGTGGACACTGGATTGTGTTCCTGTCTCTGTCTGCTCTCTGCTCCTCTTCAATGTTTATATACATCACAGAGCAATAGCAGACATTATAGAACAATGATGTAATTTAACCACAATCACTACACTGACTTCACTCCCTTCATTCCCTAATAACTCTCACCAGTTGTTAACTTTGTGTCCAAAAGTACCATTGGATGTTGTAATTTGGTTTGTAAGGAATGACGTGTGTCAATTTCCAGTTTCATAATCAATATAATCCTCAATTATTTTTGTAAATTTATAAAATATTTATGATGAAATGCAATGGAACAAAGCAGTGGTAAATTTTCAAATCAATGAACTCAGAAGCATGGAACTTGCTGATCACTGATGCATTGCTGGATGTACCTTACAGCTCAAACCCCCATCCTGGTGCCAAGCTCAATAATAGTCCAAAATCCTGTTAGCTATTTGTGGTGATTGTCACTTTAAGGTCCGTCTTACTGAGTATGGGTCATGTGGAAGTTTAAATGTTCGGATTAAAAATGTCATATTTTCTCTGTAACAGCTTCAAGGGAGTCTGTCCGCTTTCAGGCTAACCTTCATTTGCGTAGGCCCCATAACATTCTGCTTTTTAACCTCACCAGAGGGTGAGCAAGGCCAGATTTTTCCATAACAAATACCAAAGGCGAGATATGGGGATATGCCATGCAAATGAAGGATTAGCAGAAGTCAATTTTTCATCGAATGAGAAAGGGCGAAAAGCCAGGATTTAATTGGCAAATATGTGTGTCAATGAAAGATGTGAAAAATCTCTTGTTCCTGATTTGCTGTAACTGACTGTAACTGCTGAGCTGTTTCTCTGTAACCTCAGAACCACTCTAGTCATTTCGAAGGAAGAGGGGAGTTCTCCTTGTGCACAAGTAATTAAAGGCCTTGCATTGGATGCATGGTGTCCAGCACTGTTTGTGATAAGAGTTGATTAAGAGTACCTGAGGTTGCTGGTACCCAAGGATCTCTGACAGTTTTTGGAGGTTCCGCCGGGATTGCAAACCCCTGGAGTGTCTAACACAGGAAGGAAGCATGGTGCCTCACTGACCAATGGCTCGGAGACCGCCACTGCCTGGTTTTGGTCATTGAGTCATTTTGATCAGGGGAACGCACAGGGAAACACTGGTCCTGTGTAAACACTAATCTCTAACCGAGGTAGCAACAGGGTTCAAGTCCCCTGGAGTGCAGCATAAGGGTTGGAGGTTGGACCCCCTGTATAGGTATGGCTTTTCCGAGGTTCGAGTCCCCGTGAGTGCTTACCTTAATTACCCTGGTCCTGATTTGCTTGATTACCTAATTCCAAATTGATTCAGATTTTCTTCTTGCTGCTATACCCTTTTCTGCCACGTGATGGTGCTCTGGACCAGATGATGCTCTGGACCAGATGGTGCTCTGGACCAGATGATGCTCTGGACCAGATGATTTTGCTCTGGTAGAGTCGTAAGTGTCTTAACCCTTTGTTCGCCTGTTTTTTTCATTTGTCTTAACTGTTTTGTTGTTTGTTGGTCTTTGTCTGTCTCTGTGTCCCACACTGGCCGGCAGGATAGAACAGATCCCCTCTTTGATCATGGGAAATTCATTAGGGAAGGCACATGAGCCTCCTCCCAAGGAGGATTAGGGTTAGGGCCCTAACCCTTAGTTCCCTTAGGTTTTTTTCCTTATGCCGATTTTGATATAGTCCGGACTCTAACCGTACATTGGCAGAGGATACATAGCACGGTAGAGGAACCTGATAAGGATGTATTATGTAGGGAAGTTTCACTCGGTGTTCATGCATTGTTTGGCTATATCTCAAAACGCTGGAATATCAGCGCTTGTAAATATTCTTGTACCGGGATTGCATCCTGATCTGAAGAAAATGTTTGCAATGACTTGTGTTGAGTGGGAGGGAAGACAGGACCGACCCAAGCTTGTTGGAGCCGTCCAGCACTGTGAACGCTCCAATACCAGAAGCCAAAATCGAGAAGTAAAGTTACAGATAATGTATTATACGCCAGCCAGTTGGGGCGGAGGACGCGGGCTGGGGATAAGGCAGCCAGTTGGCCGAGGCAGCGACACAAGTGCCTGCTTCACCTGCGGTCTCCAGGAACACTGGTCCCGGGACCCTATCCAGAGACCTTCAGCCGTGCCACCCCCGCCTCCCCCACCGCCTGCACCCCCAATAACTCCCTATACCATGCACCGGCATTTAATTTAGCCATAAATGTCAATATGTGACTGCTGCTTAAAATATTATGGAAATTACTTGGATAATTTGCTATGAAATATTATTCCTGTGATAGGATTTTTTTTGTTTGTTTTGATTTTCTTGATCTTGTGAAGCTTCAGTTTTGCTGTGTGGTTTCAGTTTAACTCTTAGTGCTTAGTTTTGATTTTACCCGAGTCAATGACATTTTCTCAGTGCATGTACATGTCTCGATCTTCTCCGATGTTTTTGAATGATAAACTGTATCTGCAATTTTTAACTGTCGGGCTAACACAAGGGACAGTCCTGTTTTCCTATTGTCAATCTGGACCGACCTTGGTGTTATCAATGCCAGTATTGTTTTGGAATGTTTGCTCCAGTTGCCAGCGAAGTCCGCCTTTGTTTTAGCAACAGTAACTCTCTGTAGGGTTTATGGAATTGTAATTTCATACAGCTGGTCATTTACGTTGCTGATTACTTTAATTCTTACATTTGATGTATGCAATTTTATTTTTCTCATGTGCTCATGTGTGAACAAATGTTTATAACTGCTGTTACAGAAAAGACAGTGCTTTAATGATTACAGTAAAAAATCTGCAGTCATTTGCGGGAGGGGGATTGTGATACGATTCACCGATTGCAATTTACACTTGCCTAGCATTTGATCAACTGCCTTCTATGCAACCCTTAACACTGGTGCCAACCTGCTGGGACAGCACAATGATCACTGTTCTGTTTAGCATAGATTTTAATATTTGTGAAGACATACATATTCGGCAATGGAACTGGTGATGCGAAGATTTAAATTCAATCCCGACCTTATTGTAAATATTTTTAAAGGGAGAAAACCTTCTGTCAAAATTGATGACAGGAAGGCTATGGCAGGTGAGGACCTAGAAACTATCATTATCACGAAAAAGATAGTGTTGGGCAAGCTAATGGGGCTAAAGGTAGACAAGTCTCCTGGTCCTGTTGGAATGCATCCCAGGGTACTAAAAGAGATGGCGGGAGAAATAGCAAATACACTAGTGGTAATTTACCAAAATTCGCTGGACTCTGGGGTGGTTTCCACAGATTGGAAAACAGCAAATGTGACGCCACTGTTTAAAAAAGGAGGTAGACAAAAGGCAGGTAACTATAGGCCGGTTAGCTTAACTTCTGAGTAGGGAAAATGCTTGAATCTTTCATCAAGGAAGAAATAGCGAGACATCTGGATATAAATTGTCCCATTGGGAAGACGCAGCATGGGTTCATGAAGGGCAGGTCATGTTTGACTAATTTGGTGGAATTCTTTGAGAACATTACATGTGCAGTGGACAATGGGGAACCTGTGGATGTGGTGCATCTGGATTTCCAGAAGGCATTTGACAAGGTGCCGCACCAAAGACTGCTGCATAAGATAAAGGTGAACAGTGTTATGGGTAATGTATTAGCATGGATAGAGGATTGGTTAACTAACAGAAAGCAAAGAGTGGGGGTAAATGGGTGTTTTCTGGTTGGCGATCAGTGACGAGTGGTGTGCCTCAGGGATCAGTGTTGGAGCTGCATTTGTTTACGATTTACATAGATGATTTGGAGTTGGGGACCAAGTGTAGTGTGTCAAAATTCACAGATGACACGAAGATGGGTGGCAGAGCAAAGTGTGCAGAGGATGCTGAAAGTCTGCAAAGGGATATAGATAGTCTAAGTGAGTGGGAGAGGGTCTGGCAGATGGAGTACAATGTTGGTAAATGTGAGGTCATCCATTTTGGTAGGAATAACAACAAAATGGGCTGTTATTTAAATGGTAAAAAATTGCAGCATGCTGCTATGCAGAGGGACCTGGGTGTCCTTGTGCAAGAATCACAAGGAGTTGGGTTGCAGGTGCAGCAGGTAATTAAGAAGGCAAATGGAATTTTGTCCTTCATTGCTAGGCGGATGGAGTTTAAAAACAGTGAGATTATGTTGCAGCTGTATAAGATGCTGGTGAGGCCACACTTGGAGTACTGTGTACAGTTTTGGTCTCCTTACTTGAGAAATGATATGCTGGCACTGGAGGGCATGCAGAGGAGATTCACTAGGTTGATTCCGGAGTTGAGAGGGTTGGCTTTTGAGGAGAGACTAAGTAGACTGGGGCTATACTCATTGAAATTCAGAAGAATGAGGGGAGATCTTATAGAAACATATAAAATTATGAAGGGAATAGATAAGATAGAAGCAGGGAAGTTGTTTCCACTGGCGGGTGAAACTAGAACTAGGGGGCATGGCCTCAAAATAAAGGGGAGCAGATTTAGGACTGAGTTGAGGAGGAATTTCTTCACACAAAGAGTTGTGAATCTGTGGAATTCCCTGCCCAGTGAAGCAGTTGAGGCTACCTCATTGAATGTTTTTAAGGCAAGGATAGATACATTTTTGAATAGTAAAGGAATTAAGGGTTATGGTGAGCGGGCGGGTAAGTGGAGCTGAGTCCACAAAAAGATCAGCCATGCTCTTATTGAATGGCGGAGCAGGCTCGAGGGGCCAGATGGCCTACTCCTGCTCCTAGTTCTTATGTTCTTCTCCTGTGATAATTGTAAACTATCACTTCTTCCTGATTTATATGAATGTTAAACTCATTGACTACAATTTGGCATTGCTGTGATCAAATCAGATGGTCATGTAAGATATGAATCTTTCAGGAGGAAACTTAAACTTAAAAGTACAATGAAATAACATGAGGAACTGTACGAATGTGATAACATGATAAGTACAAATATTTTGGACAGTCATTTTTTTTCCTTTTGATGCTCGATATTGAAAGATTGGGAGCAATTTGACTTTTGCCATTTGCCTAAAATGAGTGATTTTGGATTTGGATTTTCCATCCCTCAGTAAGTCAGGAGAGAGATGTAACTGGTGGTGAACTGAGATCACCCATTTTACGCTATCACCATAAACTAATTTCATTGAATCTTGGGATTTATTCGGATACTTGCCACAGTCTTGCTGTTGAAATTATAGATAGTGCAAAATTGTGTCACATAGCAAGTAGATTGAGTCATATCTTTTTAAGTGCCAAAATACGCGACTGCCATTAGCATACTAAGGGTTAACCGAAGAGACAACCTTCTTGAGATCATCCAGGATCCACAACAAGAACTGTATGGTGTTAATTGGAACTAACTTCAGTTGCCATAATGCAGTGAGTGCAGCCAGTCAGGGGAGTGCGGGGGCAGTGAGTGTGGCCAGTCAGGGGAGTGCGGGTGCAGTGAGTGCGGCCAGTCAGGGGAGTGCGGGTGCAGTGAGTGCGGCCAGTCAGGGGAGTGAGGGTGCAGTGGGTGCGGCCAGTCAGGGGAGTGCGGGTGCAGTGAGTGTGGTCAGTCAGGGGAGTGCCGGTGCAGTGGGTGCGGCCAGTCAGGGAAGTGCGGGTGCAGTGAGTGCGGCCAGTCAGGGAGGTGCGGGTGCAGTCAGTGTGGCCAGTCAGGGAGGTGCGGGTGCGGTGAGTGTGGCCAGTCAGGGGAGTGCGGGGGCAGTGAGTGTGGTCAGTCAGGGGAGTGCGGGTGCAGTGAGTGTGGTCAGTCAGGGGAGTGCGGGTGCAGTGAGTGCGGCCAGTCAGGGGAGTGCGGGTGCAGTGAGTGCGGCCAGTCAGGGGAGTGTGGGTGCAGTGAGTGTGGCCAGTCAGGGGAGTGCGGGTGCAGTGAGTGTGGTCAGTCAGGGGAGTGCGGGTGCAGTGAGTGTGGCCAGTCAGGGGAGTGCGGGTGCAGTGAGTGTGGCCAATCAGGAGAGTGCGGGTGCGGTGAGTGTGGCCAGTCAGGGGAGTGCGGGTGCAGTGAGTGTGGCCAGTCAGGGGAGTGCGGGGGCAGTGAGTGTGGCCAGTCAGGGGAGTGCGGGTGCAGTGAGTGTGGCCAATCAGGAGAGTGCGGGTGCGGTGAGTGTGGCCAGTCAGGGGAGTGCGGGTGCAGTGAGTGTGGCCAGTCAGGGGAGTGCGGGGGCAGTGAGTGTGGCCAGTCAGGGGAGTGCGGGTGCAGTGAGTGCGGCCAGTCAGGGGAGTGCGGGGGCAGTGAGTGCGGCCAGTCAGGGGAGTGCGGGGGCAGTGAGTGCGGCCAGTCAGGGGAGTGCGGGTGCAGTGAGTGCGGCCAGTCAGGGGAGTGCGGGGGCAGTGAGTGCGGCCAGTCAGGGGAGTGCGGGTGCAGTGAGTGCGGCCAGTCAGGGGAGTGCGGGGGCAGTGAGTGCGGCCAGTCAGGGGAGTGCGGGGGCAGTGAGTGTGGCCAGTCAGGGGAGTGCGGGTGCAGTGAGTGCGGCCAGTCAGGGGAGTGCGGGGGCAGTGAGTGCGGCCAGTCAGGGGAGTGCGGGGGCAGTGAGTGCGGCCAGTCAGGGGAGTGCGGGTGCAGTGAGTGCGGCCAGTCAGGGGAGTGCGGGGGCAGTGAGTGCGGCCAGTCAGGGGAGTGCGGGTGCAGTGAGTGCGGCCAGTCAGGGGAGTGCGGGGCAGTGAGTGCGGCCAGTCAGGGGAGTGCGGGTGCAGTGAGTGTGGCCAGTCAGGGGAGTGCGGGGGCAGTGAGTGTGGCCAGTCAGGGGCCCATTGGCAACTAATAGTGTCATTCATGCCTCGGGGTGCTGATTGGCTGCCATTCAATAAGCTGCTGTGTCCGAGGGTGGGCGCAATGCTCAGGGCTCCCATTCAGGAGAGGGAATGAACACAACCTGGGGTTGTGCATGTCAGCACAACACAAGTTCTCTGCAGGGCAGCAGTGAGGACAGTATATTCAAGGGATGGAGGGATTGCATACCCGCATTATCCAGATCCATGGGGGCACAAGGTGAGCGGGCAGCCATGTCTGTGTGTGGGGGGAGACAAGGGGAGGGGGGTAGCGATGAGGCCAATGATGTCTCTGTGGGGCGGGGGGTGGGGGGGTGGGGTTGTGGGGACTAGTGATGAGGCAGCAATGTGTCTGTGGGGGTTGGATGGCAGTGATCTGAATGCTGGGAAGTCTTTTCCGCGATCTCCCAGTGATGTGCGCATGTGTGGGTTCCCACTCATCCCACCGTTTTCAGGCTCTTTGGAGCAAATAGGCCCCATCCCCCTGAGTGTTTAATGAGATTCACGACTGGGCCCTCTGCAGTGCACAGAGTGCGGAGATTTGGGTGAGAAGCAGACTGTTGCAATCTAGAAAAGTTTTCCCGCTAATTCAGCACTTTTGGGAGAATCGCCCCCTTTGCCTCCTGTCTGGAACGAGTTTTCTATCCATCTTAATACACTACCCACAATTCCTTTTGCACCTTCATTTTGCACACTAATCTCTTATGTAGGACTTGGTTGAAAGCCTTCTGAAAACCAAACACACCACACCCACTGGATCCCCCTTGTCAACTCGACTTGTTACACCCTCAAAGGATTCCAGTAGATTTGTCTAGCATGATTTACATTTTGTAAATTGTCTGATTCTACCACCATTTTCCAAGTGCTCTGCTATAAAATGGTTGATAATGGACTCCAGAATTTCCCCACTACTGACGTCAGACTGACTGGTCTATATTTCGCTGCTTTCTCTCTACCTCCCTTTCTTAATAGTGGGGTTACACTAGCTGCCCTCCAATCTGTAGGAACTGTTCCAGGGTCTATAGAATCTTGAAAAATGATCACCAATGATCCATTATTTCTAGGGAAACCTCCTTAAGTACTCTGGGATGTAGATTATCAGGCCCTGGGGATTTATCAGCCTTCAATCCCATCAATTTTCCCAACACCATTTCTCTGCTAATTCTGATTTCCTTCAGTTCCTCTCTCTCACTAAACTCTGTGTTCCCCAACATTTCTGCTATGTTATTTGTGTCCTCCTTTGTGAAGGCAGAACCAAAGTACGTATTCAGTTGGTCGCCCATTTCTTTGTTCCCCATTATAAATTCCCCTGTTTCTGACTGTAAGGGACCTACATTTGTCTTCCCCAAGCTTTTTCTCTTCACATGCCTATAGAAACTTTTATAGTTTTTTATGTTCCCACAATATTATTTTTGTATTCTATTTTCCCCTTCTTAACCAATTCCTTCGTTCTCCTTTGCTGAATTCGAAACTATTCCCAATCCTCAGGTCTGCTGTTTTTTCTGGCTGATTTGTATGCCTCTTCCTTGGAAATAATACTGTCTCTAATTTCCTTTGTAAGCCATGGTTTGGTCACCTTTCCAGTTTTGCTTTTGCACCAGGAAGTTTTCAGGAGAGGATGGCACCTGTACAAGAAGGACGGGTCACAACTAAGTTGGAAGGGCACGAATATCCTGGCTGGGAGTTTTGCCAGTGCAGTTCGGGGGGGGGTTTAAACTAGTATGGCAGGGGGGTGGGGATCAAAATATTAGGTCTACAAGTGTAGAGGCTGGGGACGAGCTTGGGGCTGGGACAAGGCTGGCAAAGAAGAAGAGCACTCTGGGGGAGGATGACCTCACTGGGCCTGGAGGTCTAGAGTGCTTATACTTCAATGCAAGGAGCGTAGCAGGTAAGACAGATGAACTTAGGGCCTTAATGCTCACGAGGAATTTGGATGTGGTTGCGGTGACAGAGACTTGGTTGAAAGAGGGACAGGACTGGCAGCTGAATATTCCGGTTTACAAGTGTTTTAGGTGAGAACGAGGAGGGGCCAAAAGAGGTAGGGGAGTAGCAGTATTAGTTGGAGAGCATATTACAGCGGTGCAGAGGGAGGACAATTCAGAGGGGTCGTGTAACGAGTCACTCTGGGTGGAGCTTAGAAACAGGAAGGGTGCAGTCACTATGTTGGGGGTGTACTACAGGCCCCCCAACAGCCCAAGGGAAGTGGAAGAACGGATATGTCAGGAGATACTGGATAGGTGCAGGAAAAATAGGGTTGTTGTAGTGGGAGACTTCAATTTCCCTGGTATAGACTGGAAATCGCTGAGAGCTGGGACTCTGAATGGGGAGGAATTTGTAAAATGCGTACAGGAGGGTTCTTTGGAACAATATGTAGATAGCCCGACTAGAGAGGGGGCTATACTGGACCTCGTACTGGGGAATGAGCCCGGTCAGGTCTTCAAAGTTTCGGTAGGGGAACATGTGGCAAATAGTGACCACAATTCTGTTAGCTTTAGGATAGTGATGGAAAAGGATGAGTGGTGTCCCAAGGGTAAGGTGTTGGATTGGGGGAAGGCTAACTTTAGTGGGATTAGGCAGAAATTGGCAGCTCTTGATTGGGAGAGGCTGTTTGAGGGTAAATCCACATCTGGCATGTGGGAGTCTTTTAAGGAACAGTTGTTAGGGCGACAGGACAGGCATGTGCCTGTTAAAAAGAAGGATAGGAAGGGTAGGATTCGAGAACCGTGGATAACCAGGGAAATTGAGGGACTGGTCAAAAAGAAAAGAGAGGCGTATGGTAGGTCCAGGCAGCTAGAAACGGAGGGAGCTCTGGAGGAGTACAAAGAAAGTAGGAAAGAGCTCAAACGGGGAATTAGAAGAGCAAAAAGGGGTCACGAAATGTTCTTGGCAGACAGGATTAAGGAGAATCCCAAGGCATTTTATTCATACGTTAGGAACAAAAGGGTTGTCAGGGAAAAAATCGGACCTCTCAGGGACAAAAGTGGGGAATTATGCTTGGAGCCCAAAGAAGTAGGGGAGATCCTAAATGAATACTTTGCGTCGGTATTCACAAAGGAGAGGGATGTGTTGACTGGGAGTGTCTCGGAGGGGAGTGTTGAACCGTTGGAGAAAATCTCCATTACAAAGGAGGAAGTGTTAGGTTTATTAGAGAATTTAAAGACTGACAAATCCCCAGGGCCTGATGGAATCTATCCAAGTCTGCTCAGGGAGACGAGAGATGAAATTGCTGGGCCTCTGACGCAAATCTTTGTCTCGTCACTGGACGCAGGTGAGGTCCCAGAGGATTGGAGGATAGCTAATCTGGTCCCGTTATTTAAGAAGGGTAGGAAGGATAACCCGGGTAATTATAGGCCGGTGAGCTTGACGTCCGTGGTGGGGAAGTTGTTGGAGAAGATTCTTAGAGATAGGATGTATGCGCATTTAGAAAGGAATCAACAAATTAACGATAGTCAGCATGGTTTTGTGAGAGGGAGGTCATGCCTCACTAACCTGGTGGAGTTTTTTGAAGAAGTGACCAGAATGGTTGACGAGGGAAGGGCCGTGGATGTCGTCTATATGGACTTTAGTAAAGCGTTTTACAAAGTCCCTCATGGTAGGCTAGTGAAAAAGGTTGGATCTCATGGGATAAAGGGGGAGGTGGCTAGATGGGTGGAGAACTGGCTTGGTCACAGAAGACAGAGGGTGGTAGTGGAAGGGTCTTTTTCCGGCTGGAGGCCTGTGACTAGTGGTGTTCTGCAGGGCTCTGTATTGGGACCTCTGCTGTTTGTGATTTATATAAATGATCTGGAAGAAGGTGTAACTGGGGTGATCAGTAAGTTTGCGGACGACACAAAATTGGCAGGACTTGCAGATAGTGAGGAGCATTGTCAGAAGCTACAGAAGGATATAGATAGGCTGGAAATTTGGGCAAAGAAATGGCAGATGGAGTTCAATGCTGATAAATGCGAAGTGATGCATTTTGGTAGAAATAATGTCGGGAGGAGCTATATGATAAATGGCAGAACCATAAAGGGTGTAGATACGCAGAGGGACCTGGGTGTGCAAGTCCACAGATCCTTGAAAGTGACGTCACAGGTGGAGAAGGTGGTGAAGAAGGCATATGGCATGCTTGCCTTTATAGGACGGGGCATAGAGTATAAAAGTTGGGGTCTGATGTTGCAGATGTATAGAACGTTGGTTCGGCTGCATCTGGAATACTGCGTCCAGTTCTGGTCGCCACACTACCAGAAGGACGTGGAGGCTTTGGAGAGAGTACAGAGGAGGTTTACCAGGATGTTACCTGGTATGGAGGGGCTTAGTTATGAGGAGAGATTGGGTAAACTGGGGTTGTTCTCCCTGGAAAGACGGAGGATGAGGGGAGACTTAATAGAGGTGTATAAAATTATGAAAGGCATAGATAGGGTGAACGGTGGGAAGCTTTTCCCCAAGTCGGTGGTGACGTTCACGAGGGGTCATAGGTTCAAGGTGAAGGGGGGGAGGTTTAACACAGATATCAGAAGGACATATTTTACACAGAGGGTGGTGGGGGCCTGGAATGCGCTGCCAGGCAAGGTGGTGGAGGCGGACACACTGGGAACGTTTAAGACTTATCTAGACAGCCATATGAACGGAGTGGGAATGGAGGGATACAAAAGAATGGTCTAGTTTGGACCAGGGAGCGGCACGGGCTTGGAGGGCCGAAGGGCCTGTTCCTGTGCTGTATTGTTCTTTGTTCTTGTTCTTCAGACAGGAATTGCAGATCACCTTTGTGCATTTTGAATGTTTGCCACCGTTATTCCTTTAAGTAGTCTTTCCAAATCCAGCATAGTTTCCTTTATTAAGATTGAGGGCCCTCGTCTCTGAAACAACGACATCATTCTCCATCTTGCTGATGAATTCTATCATAATATGGTCACTCATCCCCATTGTGTCTTGTGCATGTGCTGGAAAGTAGGATTTCAACCAGGTAAGTTTTATTTAGCAGAAGGTTCAATAGGCTTTTGTTTACCAAAGAAAATGACCCTTGGGGTGATTTTTTGAGTTAGTTATACAGGGTCATATAGTCATGTGATATTAGGTTGATGGGAGGAGTTCGGCTTGTAACCGAAAAAAAGTTTTTTTTAGAGCAGTTGCTGGAGGGAGTGTTAAAAGAAAAGGTCTGCCCTCTTTCTCTGACAAGTCTCTCTCTGCAGAACCTCCCAGGAGGCTTCAAGTATACCTTGAGTTGCTGACTAGTGCTGGTTAAAGGCAGGAGCCTGGAGACTGCTCTGAAAAATCAAATTCTCTGAAAGCTCAGAGGCTGTTACCCAAGTCAGAGCAAGTCTATCCGTGCTTTTTTTAACTATATTTAAAGTGGGGTTTAAGTCTAAAGAGAAATATTGCTTAATTGGGACTGAAATAGTGATAAGTTAGAAGAGAAGAGTTGTTTCTTTTCATCTTCAAAAATTGGTCAACCGTTAAGAGTTCAACTGTTCTATTTTGTTAGAGTTCTACTTAAACTGTTATGAATAAAGCTTGTTCTGATTAAAAAGATCCCTAATTTGTCAGTGGAATTGCTTCTGAGGCAAAGCATCTTTTCCTCACATTTATGCCAAAATACAAAACAATGTTGGGGTCTAGTCTGGCTTCATAATATACCTTGGAGTTCTGGTCCGGCACCCGAACAGAAACCAGCTTTAACACACCAGTGTAAATAGGTCGTACTAATTCTTGTTTGACTTCGGGATGGATTGCATATAACAATGCTCTTGTTTTGAGCATTTTTCGTTGACTATTAGGCTTTATGTTGAGTTTTACTTGAAATCTCTTCATTGAGCCCAGTGTCTCTTCAGGTATATGCTTGTATTTATCCAGAAGGTGCAAAAGGTCTGTTTTAGCATTGACCAATCTGTTAACAGCACTCCAGTTGAGCTTTATCTTCTCCAACCATAATTTCCCAAATAGAGCTGGAACATTTCCACGGACCACATGAAGAGGCAACTCTGCTGTTTTTCCACTCAACTCAATGTAGACTATGATGTAACCTTTTAATTGACATGATTTCTTCCATGTATGTCCTTACAATCACATCAACTGGTTTTAAAGGAAGATGCTTCAGTTTTTGTTGGTATGTAGTCTCAGGAATTAAAGATACAGCAGCACCAGAATCAATCTCTATTCTAATATATTGCCCACTCAACTTCAGAATCAGCCAGAATCTATATAATTCACCCTGTATGGATCAGTTGGATCACTCCATCACATTCCTTTTCACAGTCATAATTCTTTTCTTTCATCTTGTAAATTCATTTTGTAGAATGCAGCCTGTATTTCTTCTTGAAGGTACCCAGATTCTTCTGAATATTCTTCTCGGGGGAAGCTGGTCTACCCCAACAAGCATTTGCTGTGTGACCCATTTTGCCACAATTCTTGCATTGATTGTCCTTGCTCCAGTATTCATTCATTGGCCCTTTTGGCAGATCTGTGACCTGCTTGTTGCTGCCTTGACTTCTAATGGGCAGTTCCCAACTTGTGGATCTTCTTCCCTGTAGCAAATTAGAAAGCTTTCTTAGCAGCCAATTCCATCAACACTGGAGTTTCTATCGCTGTATTTGAAGTTAAAGTATGCTCAGTAAGCATTTTTGATTGGGTAGCCACAGACCACAAACTAGATGATCTCAAACAGCATCTTCTAAGGACTCACCAAACTCGCAATATTGGGGTCATCTTATGTGATCTGCAGCTGCCGTGATCCATCTTCAGTGCTTTCCATGTCAGGTACTATATCAGCAGTGCTGTATTGCATCATTACACATATCACATGTCACAAACTAACCGATCCCACAGTATGTCATTTAGGGTTGCTCCAAATCACAGTGCTATATTAATTGCTTTTGTTTTGCAATTTAAATGGTGATCAAATTGCCTGGGGCTTTCATCCTCAAATTAAATATGAAACTCTGGCACATGACTAATTGTTTAGGTTGAAGATAGCCCTTCACTAAATCCACAAGCTCACTGAATGGTTTGGAGTTGGGCACCACTGGGACTGTGAAACTGTAAAGAAGGCTGCAGCTCTGAATTCCACAGATTAATTGCTTTACACTTTGCCTCCTCCCCAATTTTGTGTGCCTGGAAACAAAATGCAAGGCGATCAATGTATTGAATCCAGTCCTCTGTGGAGTCAAATGTGTCCATGTACTGGGACCTCTGCTATTTGTGATATATATAAATGATTTGGAAGAAGGTGTAACTGGTGTAATCAGCAAGTTTGCGGATGACACGAAGATGGCTGGACTTGCGGATAGCGAAGAGCATTGTCGGGCAATACAGCAGGATATAGATAGGCTGGAAAATTGGGCGGAGAGGTGGCAGATGGAGTTTAATCCGGATAAATGCGAAGTGATGCATTTTGGAAGAAATAATGTAGGGAGGAGTTATACAATAAATGGCAGAGTCATCAGGAGTATAGAAACACAGAGGGACCTAGGTGTGCAAGTCCACAAATCCTTGAAGGTGGCAACACAGTTGGAGAAGGTGGTGAAGAAGGCATATGGTATGCTTGCCTTTATAGGACGGGGTATAGTGTATAAAAGCTGGAGTCTGATGATGCAGCTGTATAGAACGCTGGTTAGGCCACATTTGGAGTACTGCGTCCAGTTCTGGTCGCCGCACTACCAGAAGGATGTGGAGGCGTTAGAGAGAGTGCAGAGAAGGTTTACCAGGATGTTGCCTGGTATGGAGGGTCTTAGCTATGAGGAGAGATTGGGTAGACTGGGGTTGTTCTCCTTGGAAAGACGGAGAATGAGGGGAGATCTAATAGAGGTGTACAAGATTATGAAGGGTATAGATAGGGTGAACGGTGGGAAGCTTTTTCCCAGGTCGGAGGTGACGATCACGAGAGGTCACGGGCTCAAGGTGAGAGGGGCGAAGTATAACTCAGATATCAGAGGGACGTTTTTTACACAGAGGGTGGTGGGGGCCTGGAATGCACTGCCAAGTAGGGTGGTGGAGGCAGGCACGCTGACATCGTTTAAGACTTACCTGGATAGTCACATGAGCAGCCTGGGAATGGAGGGATACAAACGATTGGTCTAGTTGGACCAAGGAGCGGCACAGGCTTGGAGGGCTGAAGGGCCTGTTTCCTGTGCTGTACTGTTCTTTGTTCTTTATTTGCCAAAAGAAGGGCAAGCTGGTGAGTTTTTTTTCTCCTCAGTCTTTGTTTAAAATGTGATACTGACATTGTAGGACTAGAGACAAAACTGGGATCATATATCCTCATCACCAGATGTGAAAATGTACTCTTGGAGCCTTCTTAAGTTCAGCGAACAAACTTTATTGACAAGGTTCCTTCATGAGCTGCATTAGCTTTGGGTCCATCCATAATCTCTCAAAGTAGGAAAACTCCTTCCATGTGCTTGGTGTTGAAATGGTTGTTTAGACTGTCAGAGACCCTTGGGTATCAGCAACCTCAGGCTCTCTAAGTCGACTCTTAATACAAACAGCGGTAGACACCATGCATCCAATGCAAGGCCTTTAATTACTTGTGCTCAAGGAGAACTCCCCTCTTCCTTCGAAATGACCGGAGTGGTTCTGAGGTTACAGAGAAACAGCTCAGCAGTTATAGTCAGTTACAGCAAATCAGGAACAAGAGATTTTTCACATCTTTCATTGACACATATTTGCCAATTAAATCCTGGCTTTTTGCCCTTTCTCATTCGATGAAAAATTGACTTCTGCTAATCCTTCATTTGCATGGCATATCCCCATATCTCACCTTTGGTATCTGTTATGGAAAAATCTGGCCTTGCTCACCCTCTGGTGAGGTTAAAAAGCAGAATGTTATGGGGCCTACGCAAGTGAAGTTTAGCCTGAAAGCGGACAGACTCCCTTGAAGATCTGCAACTGATACCTTCTCTCTAACAGCTTGTGAGAATGTTATGACATTTTTAATCTGAGCATTTTAACTACCACACTTCCCTCCTTTTTTGCCCTCTCAGGACAAACTTATGGGTCCTCCATGACTCCTACGTCTATGCGCATCAGCTTTCTAAATTCTTCCTTGGTCGATTCGTTAACTAGGAGGACTGGAAGGAGATAGCCGCTGGGCTGTGGACAAAAGATCGAGGGTGGCAGATAGAATGAATACAGCAAGAGACAAGATGAATAACAGGTACAGGACAATGAGCAAGGCCAGGCCTATAATAAGGTATTTGAGAAGGGTCTAAAAATAATCTCCAAACCAAGGTTAGGGAGCCAGCCCCACCAGTCAAAGGGTTTGTCCTGAGCAAGCGAGTGCAAAAGTCACACCTGCTCCTGAATAGTATGTACATCTGTCTCGACCCTACAATCCTCATTGACATAGAAGCAGCATGACTCATTGACTGCCGCGCACACTCCCCCCTGCGCTGCTAATAGGAGATCGAGAGCCATGCGGTTCTGAAGCACCACCTTAGAAAGGGACTGAATCTCCGACTGCAGGGCCCTGAATGGCGTACACGGTGCTGTTTTCAATTATTTCCATAGTAGGGGAAATATTAATAATGGCCTTTTCTAATTCTGAGACCCCAAGACCTGGGAGGAGGGCCCGGACAAACTGGTGGAAGCCGGTGCTACGGGTGGTTCGAACTGACCGTTCCTGACGCCTCATGAATCCTAGGTGGTTGTAGAGGGAGTGGATGGATAGGTGCTTGACTCCAAAGGCCTCGGGGATCATGTGACCTATGGTACAGGTGCCGGCCCAATTGACAGGGAAGGTCTTGTAGGCTCCGTCCCCACAAAGCCAGAACGAGCCATTGCGAACAAGGGTCGGGTCCCAGAATGTGGAGTTTTGGCAAAAGGTGAACCAATACTGTGTATGGGGAGATTTCTCCTTGGCATACCAACGGATATGACAAGTCTGCCTGAGACGTAGAGCCCTCAGGGCTACTTGGTCTGCACGCCTGGACCGATCCCTTAGGATAGATGCCGTCAGAAGGCCAGATGGTAGCTAGACTATTGAGGGTGAGGTTGTGTGACCGCTGACAATCACACTCACCCTTGCTGTAGTGGAGTTTGACCTCGGAAGGGGGAGCCTGAGCGATGCATAAGGGGTTGTTAGTCGTGCAATCCCAAAAGGATGTCATGGGACCAGACAGAGTGTGGAAGCGAAACCAGGCTTCCCGATAGTTATCAGCAAGGTAAGTACAGGAGGTCAATGGAAGGTCACCCACCCGACTGTTCCCACGGGTATAATTCCTCCGACCACACAGCCATGCCGGTGTCTTAATGGCCACGGGTAGGCTGTTGCCACCAGGTTGGCGCCCGTTGGATGAGGATCACCGTGGCTTCCGCAGACCACTCAAGGTTTGAAGGAGGAGCACAAAAATGCATTTCTGATGAGGCAGGGATGGCAGGGAGGTGAGTACAGGTCCAACATTGGGTCTGGTCGCCCTGTGAAGCGACAGCCTGCATTCTTCGAATCGCGGAATTGCTAATCCACGCCTCTGCAAAGGGCAGTACAATCAATGACAATAAAAAATTCACATTTCAAGCAGTATCAAGTCCTTGTTTAAGTTTCTTCTTCTGAGGATGTCTGCTTGACGTGGGTCATGTGTACCCACAAAGGTTTCCCTTCCACCTCCATGGCTGTGTGAGTTGTCAGCAGGACGTGGTAAGGTCCCTCCCACCGAGGTTCCAGGCAATGCTTTCTCCGGGAGGTCTTAACGAAGACCTGGTAGACTTAGTAGGCAGCCCCCAATGGTGATTTGCTTCTGAGCCTTGATGACCTGGGAATGCAAACCTTTAAGAGAGTTGGCTGGAGCGATGCAATAGTCCATCACTCCTTCGTCCATGGAGTGGATATTCATTTGGTTAATAGTGAGGGGTGGTGAGATAGGTAAGCACATGGGACATCACATTACAATCTCATAAGGTGTCAAAGAGGTGGTACAATTGGGATGGGAGCACATGACCATGAGGGCCAGGGGCAGGGCTTCAGGACATTGTCACTAGATAGTGTCTCGGGAATCTCGATCGAGGAACATATTCACGTAACAGCAACTTAGCTACAGTAACAGCGTCATTCTTTCTAGTTGGGCATGCTTCTACCCATCGTGAAAATAAACATACAATAATAAGTACATAGCTATACCCCATACATTTGGGCATTTGTATAAAGTCCATTTGTAGCTGCACAAAAGGGCCTCATGGTTGTGGGCCTACTGCTGCTGCAGCCACCGGCGGTGTCTTTCCAGGGTTATTGCGATGGCAGAGTAGGCATCGAGCAGCAACTTTTCCTGCCAAGGTGGAAAATCCTGGTGCGAACCACAACTGCTGCACTATCCTGATCATCCCCCCCTTTGCCCGCATGGGTAAACTCATGTAACATGTGGACAAGCCAGGGCAGGAGTGCTATAGCAGGATCCCACCCTGTGAGATTGGGTGGGTACGGCCGGGGAGAACCCATTTTACTCATGGACAGAAAAGGTTAAAGGGCTTATTGTAGTTTCATCGCACTAATACAGGTACAGAGGCTACAGCAGCCTCTCTATCAGAGTCTCAGAGGACATTGCCAGGGGCTATTGGGATTAGCTTAGGGGTTTAAAACAAAAGGGCGGCATGGTCAAGTTGGGCTGAAGGGCCTGTTTCCATGCTGTAAACCTCTATGATTCTATGACTCTATGGCCGAGGGGAGGGCGAGGTCCTGGAGGGGACGGCTGCTTTCAGCAGATACCCACATCTGTATTTGAAAGAATCTGTGTAGCAGTGGGAAGCCCATCTGAACTTTTGACACAACCACTGTGCCTGGCCGCACTCACTGCCCCCGCACTCCCCTGACTGGCCACATTCACTGCACCCACACTCCCCTGACTGGCCGGACTCACTGCCCCGCACTCCCCTGACTGGCCGCACTCACTGCACCCGCACTCTCCTGACTGGCCACATTCACTGCACCCGCACTCCCCTGACTGGCCACACGCACTGCACTCGCACTCCCCTGACTGGCCGCACTCACTGCACCCGCACTCCCCTGACTGGCCGCACTCACTGCACCCGCACAGTCATCCTCGTCATCCTCCTCCTCCTCCTCCCCCTCCCCCTCCCCCTCCCGCAGCTGGTCTCCCCGCTGCTGGCTGATGTTGTGCAGAACGCAGCAAATGATGATGATACGTGAAGCCCGCACAGGGTCACACTGGAGGGCCGCCCCAGAGCGGTCCAAGCAGCGGAACCGCATCCTCAGCAGGCCGATGCACCACTCTACGACGGACTGCATGGGCCTCGATGTAGCGGGTATCCACCTCGGTCTGGGGCCTCCGCACAGGCTTCATCAGCCATGACCTTAGCGGGTAACCGTTGTCACCCAGTAGCCATCCCAGGAGCCTGGGCTGGTCTTCAAAGAGCCCAGGGATATCCGACTGCCGGATCACAAAGCTGTCATGGACACTCCCTGGGTGGCGTGCTTCGACCTGCATGATCTTGAGCCGATGGTCGCAGACGATTTAGATGTTCAGGGAGTGGAACCCCTTCCGGTTCACAAATCACTGCGACCCTGCATGGGAGGTCCGCAAGGTGATGTGCGTCCCATCCACTGCTCCCTGCACATTCGGGATCCTGGCGATGGATGTGAAGCCGGCAGCCCGGGCCTCCTGCTGTACACGGCTCACATCGAAATTAATGAACTGCCCTGCCCAGGCACACAGAGCTTCTGTGACCTGTCGCACACATCTGTGCACGGAGGCCTGGGAGATCCCGGCTAGGTCGCCACTGGGAGCCTGGAATGACCCGGAGGCATAGAAATTCAGGGCAGCGTCACCTTCACATCCACAGGGAGCGGGTGGCCTCCCCTCCCCTGAGGTGCCGGGTGTGAGAGCACCTCACAAAGGTGTCGCACAGTGGTCTTGGAGAGCTGCAGCCGGCGACAGCACATCTCCGAGAGGGCCTGGAAGGAATTGTGGGGCCTGTACTTCCTTGGCCTCAGCACCCTCCGCCTTCTGTGCACCCTCTCGGGAGGCTGCTCACCCACCTACTGACCCTCAGTGGAGGCCCCCTGCCCTTCTTCCTGAGGGTCTGGTGGTGGCTGCTCCTGCGGTGGTCTCTCCATGCCCGCCACCTCCTGAGCTGCCTCCCTCCTCCTCCTCCTTCTCCGGCCCTGCTGCCACCAACATGGCCAGCTCCAGATCGAGCAAACCCAGATCCATCTGCACAGTGAGGTTTGGAAAGGGCGTAGAATGATGGATTATTATCATTGACTGCATAGACCCAGCACCACCCCAATCCCTCACTTGGGCCACTAGCTGGCAACACCACACAATCCACGGTGCCATGCATGACCTGATTAGGGTTGTGTGAGATTCCCATCTTGACAAATGCTGGCACAGATTATGCAGGTTGGTGTGCAGTTGTGGGCAGTGCGCACCCTTGAGCCATTGCTGTGTGTGTAACTGCAGCATCCGTTACAGACATGTGTTGCTGGTCCGTGTCACAGGGCAGGGACAGACTGCAAAGCAGCACCAGATGTGTGCCCAGTGACAGCAGATTCCATGCAGTCCATGTCTGCACCCCGGCCTGGAGCAGCAGCTGCTTCATCTGGTTCGGCCTCAGTCAGCACATGGTACGCTCCTCCCCCACCCCGGAACACCAGCACTCAGTCCAGTCCCTGACCACACCCCGCGGCAAGACAATGCCACTGCACAGTGCCCTGGAGGATGAGCGGGAGCCCTCGAGGCGGCCTCTCACAGTGCGCTTCAGCGCTGCTTGGAGGAGGGGTCGGGGGTGGGGGGTGTGGGGGGCGGTGGTGAGTGGGACTTGCTGACGGAACCTCACCCAGGGAGCTGTGCGGAAATGGAAGCCCCCCTCCACCCCCCGCACCAAGATGTTACTCGTCAATGGGCCAGCACCTGAAGGCAGCAGGAGGAAGGCAGCAGGAAGAAAGCCACCAGGCATCTCCAGGGCCTGCCTGCACCATCCCCCGCGCTCCGCTGGCAGCACTTACCTCCTCACGCCAGCTCAAGGCTGCCATGCCAAGTTGAGACTTTTACAAACCTACTCTGATTCGCGCCAAAGTTACATCACGCCAAAGAGGTGGGAGACGCAGACTTGGGCGGAGATTGCCGTGTGGATTCCGATAATGCCGTGTAAAGGTATGTAAATTCATACTAATCAGCGGCCCGCTGGTTTCTGTGGGTTCCCGGCAGCGCCATTTTTCTCCGGCTGGGAGATGTGCGCGGGTTGTAAAAGCTGTCGGGGAACCCGCAAAATGGCCGACATGCGCATCTCCTGGCCGGACCCATCAGAAAAGTGACGGGTCGCGATGGGAGAATCGCGGCCAAAGAGTAGGAATAAACTGGTCTTTTTCTGAATAGGAGGCAGTGACGAATGGGGTTCTGCAGGGATTGGTGCTGGCATTTCATTGTATATTAATGATTTAGCTGAGCGAGCTAAATGTATTATCTCCAGATTTGCAGATGATACAAAGTTGGGCGGGAGGGTGGGCTGTGAGGAGGATGCAGAGATGCAGCAGTGTGATTTGGATAGGCTGAGTGTGTGGGCAGCTGCATGGCAGGTGCAGCATAATGTGGATCAATGTGAGGTTATCCACTTTGGTAACAGTAATAGGAAGGCAGATTACTATCTGAATAGCTATAAATTAGGAGAGGGGAATGTGCAATGAGACCTGGGTGTACTCATGCACCAGCCATTGAAAGGAAGCATGCAGGTGCAGCAGGTGGTAAAAAAGGCAAATCGTATGCTGGCCTTCATAGTGAGAGGATTAGAGTACAGGAACAGCGATTCTTTCTTCTATTATACAGGAACTTGGTGAGGCCACATTGTGGAGCACCTAGATAACAAAGACACCCATCTCAGACTCCTATTTATTGACTACACGATGCACCATCAATCGAGCAAAGACTAGAACATAGAACATAGAACAGTACAGCACAGAACAGGCCCTTCGGCCCACGATGTTGTGCCGAGCTTTATCTGAAACCAAGATCAAGCTGTCCCACTCCCTATCATCCTGGTGTGCTCCATGTGCCTATCCAATAACCGCTTAAATGTTCCTAAAGTGTCTGACTCCACTATCACTGCAGGCAGTCCATTCCACACCCCAACCACTCTCTGCGTAAAGAACCTACTTCTGATATCCTTCCTGTATCTCCCACCACGAACCCTATAGTTATGCCCCCTTGTAATCGCTCCATCCACCCGAGGAAATAGTCTTTGAACGTTCACTCTATCTATCCCCTTCATCATTTTATAAACCTCTATTAAGTCTCCCCTCAGCCTCTTCCGCTCCAGAGAGAACAGCCCTAGCTCCCTCAACCTTTCCTCATAAGACCTACCCTCCAAACCAGGCAGCATCCTGGTAAATCTCCTCTGCACTCTTTCCAGCGCTTCCACATCCTTCTTATAGTGAGGTGACCAGAACTGCACACAATATTCCAAATGTGGTCTCACCAAGGTCCTGTACAGTTGCAGCATAACCCCACAGCTCTTAAACTCCAACCCCCTGCTAATAAAAGCTAACACACTATAGGCCTTCTTCACAGCTCTATCCACTTGAGTGGCAACCTTTAGAGATCTGTGGATATGAACCCCAAGATCTCTCTGTTCCTCCACAGTCTTCAGAACCCTACCTTTGATCCTGTAATCCACATTTAAATTAGTCCTACCAAAATGAATCACCTCACATTTATCAGGGTTAAACTCCATTTGCCATTTTTCAGCTGAGCTTTGCATCCTATCTATGTCTCTTTGCAGCCTACAACAGCCCTCCACCTCATCCACTACTCTACCAATCTTGGTGTCATCAGCAAATTTACTGATCGACCCTTCAGCCCCGTCCTCTAAGTCATTAATAAAAATCACAAAGAGCAGAGGACCAAGCACTAGTTTGGACTAGTTTGTATGCAAGAACAAATAGGCTTTTATTAGCAAAAGACTTGGAGCACACCCATGCCGATGAACTGGTCCAGACTGAGGCAAGGGGGTGAGGAGCAGTCACCTTTATACCTGGACCAGGGGGGGGAGGAGTCTCGGGTAGGGCCGGCAGGGATGTGTCCAGGCATGTCACATATACAGGTAATAAGCTAACAGTAGTTCACCACATTCACCCCCTGTTTAAAAAAGAGTCCGGCGGGGATGGGGTGGGTGGAACAATATTTACAGAATTACAAATTTAGTCTCTCTGGGGGCTTGATCTGCCGCTGCGACCGCCATAGTGCCGGTTGTGGTGTCAGTTCAGGTGGCCGCGGTGTTGGTTCAGGCGCCAGGTCGTAGTCGCTCGAGTCGTCTGTAGTCCCTTCAGATTGTCAGGTGCATGGTGGCGGCTCCTGGGGCTCAGGCGTTCTGTATACGGGGGCTAGGGGAGCGTGCTGTGGCCCTGGTGCGGTATGGACAACGTTGGGGGTTGGTGGTGTGGGGTTGTGGGTCGTAGTGGTCCCTGGGGTACCTGCGGGTGCCAGATCTCGAATAGAGACAATGTCCTCCCGCCCGTCGGGGTACGCCACATAGGCATATTGGGGGTTGGCGTGGAGGAGCTGGACCCTTTCGACCAGGGGGTCCGACTTAAGGGTCCTCACGTGCTTCCGGAGCAGGACAGGGCCTGGGAACGTCAGCCATGACGGTAGTGAGGTCCCCGTGGAGGACTTTCTGGGGAAAACAAACATTCTTTCATGAGGGGTAGCATTGGTAGCTGTGCAAAGGAGTAATCTAATCGAGTGTAGTGCATCAGGGAGGACCTCTTGCCAGCGGGTGACTGGAAGACCTTTAGATCTCAGAGCTAGTAAAACGGCCTTCTAGACTGTCGCGTTCTCCCTCTCTACCTGTCTGTCCCCCCTGGGGTTGTAGCTGGTGGTCCTACTCGAGGCTATGCCTTTGGAGAGCAGGTACTATCACAGCTCATCACTCATAAAGGAGGATCTCCAGTCGCTATGAATATAGCTAGGGAAACCGAACAGGGTGAAGAGGCTGTGCAGGGCCCTGACGCCCTTGATACCGGAGATGAGGGGTTTGGATTATGAGGAGAGGCTGAGGAGATTGGGTTTGTACTCGTTGGAGTTTAGAAGGATGAGGGGGGATCTTATGGAGACTTATAAGATAATGTTGGACCCTTGGAGGACGAGAGGGGGGAGTTAATAGTGGGAAATGAGGATATGGCTGAGTCTTTAAATAAGTTTTTTGTGTTGGTCTTCACGGTGGAGGACACAAATAGTTTGCCAAATATTAACGATAGAGGGTTGGCAGCAGGAGAAATACTTAATACAATTAATGTTACCAGAGAGGCAGTGCTGGGTAGACTAATGGGACTGAAGGTGGACAAGTCCCCGGGTCCGGATGGAATGCATCCCAGGGTATTGAAAGAAATGTCAGAGGTAATAGTGGATGCGTTAGTGATTATTTATCAAAACTCGTTGCATTCTGGGGTTGTGCCGGTTGATTGGAAAACGGCTAATGTTACGCCGCTGTTTAAAAAAGGAAGGAGACAAAAGGCGGGTAACTATAGGCCGGTCAGCTTAACGTCTGTAGTAGGGAAAATGCTGGAATCCATTATTAAAGAGGAGATAGCAGGGCATCTGGATAGAAATGGTTCGATCAATCAGACGCAGCATGGATTCATGAGGGGAAAGTCGTGCTTGACGAACATGTTGGATTTTTATGAAGATGTGACTAGGGCGGTTGATGGAGGAGAACCGGTGGATGCGGTGTTTTTGGATTTCCAAAAGGCGTTTGATAAGGTGCCCCATAAAAGGCTGCTGAAGAAGATTAGGGCACACGGAGTTGGGGGTAGTGTGTTAAAGTGGATTGGGGACTGGCTATCCGACAGGAAGCAAAGAGTCGGAATAAATGGGTGTTTTTCCGGTTGGAGGAAGGTAACTAGTGGCGTGCCGCAGGGATCGGTACTCGGGCCGCAACTATTTACCATTTATATAGATGATCTGGAGGAGGGGACGGAGTGTAGGGTAACGAAGTTTGCAGACGACACAAAGATAAGTGGAAAAGTGAATCGTGTGGAGGACGGAGAAGATCTGCAGAGAGATTTGGACAGGCTGAGTGAGTGGGCGAGGATATGGCAAATGGAGTATAACGTTGATAAATGCGAGGTTATACACTTTGGAGGAAATAATAACAAATGGGATTACTATCTCAATGGTCATAGAAGACAGAGGGTGGTAGTGGAAGGGTCTTTTTCCGGCTGGAGGCCTGTGACTAGTGGTGTACCGCAGGGCTCTGTATTGGGACCTCTGCTGTTTGTGATTTATATAAATGATCTGGAAGAAGGAGTAACTGGGGTGATCAGTAAGTTTGCAGACGACACAAAACTGGCAGGACTTGCAGACAGTGAGGAACATAGTCAGAGGCTACAGAAGGATATAGATAGGCTGGAAATTTGGGCAAGGAAATGGCAGATGGAGTTCAATCCTGATAAATGCGAAGTGATGCATTTTGGTGGGAATAATGTAGGGAGGAGCTACACGATAAATGGAAGAACCATAAAGGGTGTAGAGACGCAGAGGGACCTGGGTGTGCAAGTCCACAGATCTTTGAAGGTGACGTCACAGGTGGAGAAGGTGGTGAAGAAGGCATATGGCATGCTTGCCTTTATAGGACGGGGCATAGAGTATAAAAGTTGGGGTCTGATGTTGCAGATGTATAGAATGTTGGTTCGGCCGCATTTGGAATACTGCGTCCAGTTCTGGTCGCCACACTACCAGAAGGACGTGGAGGCTTTGGAGAGAGTACAGAGGAGGTTTACCAGGATGTTGCCTGGTATGGAGGGGCTTGGTTATGAGGAGAGATTGGGTCAAGGAGCAGCTACTGCGAGTCTGTGATAGGTATGTCCCTGTCAGGCAAGGAGGAATTGGTAGGGCTAGGGAACCGTGGTGCACCAAAAAAGTTTCTTTGTTGGTTAAAAAGAAAAAGGAGGCTTATGTTCGGATGAGACGTGAGCACTCGGGTAGTGCACTAGAAAGCTTTAGATTGGCTAAGAGGGAGTTGAAGAGCGAGCTTAGAAGGGCTAAAAGGGGACATGAGAAGACTTTGGCGGATAGGGTTAAAGAGAATCCTAAGGCGTTCTATAGGTATGTCAAGAACAGAAGGTTGGTTAGGGCAAGTTTAGGGCCAGTTATAGATGGCAGAGGGAAGTTATGTGTGGAACCGGAGGAGATTGGTGAAGCATTGAACCAATATTTCTCTTCGGTGTTCACGCAAGGGGACATGAATATAGCTGAGGAGGACACTGGGTTGCAGGGGAGTAGAATAGACAGTATTACAGTTGATAAGGAGGATGTGCAGGATATTCTGGAGGGTCTGAAAATAGATAAATCCCCTGGTCCGGATGGGATTTATCCAAGGATTCTCTGGGAGGCAAGAGAAGTGATTGCAGAGCCTCTGGCTCTGATCTTCAGGTCGTCGTTGGCCTCTGGTATAGTACCAGAAGATTGGAGGTTAGCGAATGTTGTCCCATTGTTTAAGAAGGGGAACAGAGACTTCCCCGGGAATTATAGACCGGTGAGTCTCACTTCTGTTGTCGGCAAGATGTTGGAAAAAATTATAAGGGATAGGATTTATAGTTATTTGGAGAGTAATGAATTGATAGGTGATAGTCAGCATGGTTTTGTGGCAGGTAGGTCGTGCCTTACTAACCTTATTGAGTTTTTTGAGAAAGTGACCAAGGAGGTGGATGGGGGCAAGGCAGTGGACGTGGTATATATGGATTTTAGTAAGGCGTTTGATAAGGTTCACCATGGTAGGCTTCTGCAGAAAATGCAGATGTATGGGATTGGGGGTGATCTAGGAAATTGGATCAGGAATTGGCTAGCGGATAGGAAACAGAGGGTGGTGGTTGATAGTAAATATTCATCATGGAGTGCGGTTACAAGTGGTGTACCTCAGGGATCTGTTTTGGGGCCACTGCTGTTTGTAATATTTATTAATGATCTGGATGAGGGTATAGTTGGGTGGATTAGCAAATTTGCTGATGACACCAAAGTCGGTGGTGTGGTAGACAGTGAGGAAGGGTGTCGTAGTTTGCAGGAAGACTTAGACAGGTTGCAAAGTTGGGCCGAGAGGTGGCGGATGGAGTTTAATGCGGAGAAGTGTGAGGTAATTCACTTTGGTAGGAATAACAGATGTGTTGAGTATAGGGCTAACGGGAGGACTTTGAATAGTGTGGAGGAGCAGAGGGATCTAGGTGTATGTGTGCATAGATCCCTGAAAGTTGGGAATCAAGTAGATAAGGTTGTTAAGAAGGCATATGGTGTCTTGGCGTTTATTGGTAGGGGGATTGAATTTAGGAGTCGTAGCGTTATGTTGCAACTGTACACAACTCTGGTGCGGCCGCACTTGGAGTACTGTGTGCAGTTCTGGTCCCCACATTACAGGAAGGATGTGGAGGCTTTGGAGAGGGTGCAGAGGAGGTTTACCAGGATGTTGCCTGGTATGGAGGGGAGATCCTATGAGGAGAGGCTGAGGGATTTGGGATTGTTTTCGCTGGAAAGGCGGCGGCTAAGAGGGGATCTTATTGAAACATATAAGATGATTAGAGGTTTAGATAGGGTGGATAGTGATAGCCTTTTTCCTCTGATGGAGAAATCCAGCACGAGGGGGCATGGCTTTAAATTGAGGGGGGGTAGTTATAGAACCGATGTCAGGGGTAGGTTCTTTACCCAGAGGGTGGTGAGGGATTGGAATGCCCTGCCAGCATCAGTAGTAAATGCGCCTAGTTTGGGGGCGTTTAAGAGATCCGTAGATAGGTTCATGGACGAAAAGAAATTGGTTTAGGTTGGAGGGTCACAGTTTTTTTTTTAAACTGGTCGGTGCAACATCGTGGGCCGAAGGGCCTGTTCTGCGCTGTAATGTTCTATGTTCTATGTTCTATGAAACTGGGGTTGTTCTCCTTGGAAAGACGGAGGATGAGGGGAGACTTAATAGAGGTGTATAAAATTATGAAAGGCATGGATAGGGTGAACGGTGGGAAGCTTTTCCCCGGGTCGGTGGTGACGTTCACGAGGGGTCATAGGTTCAAGGTGAAGGGGGGGAGGTTTAACACAGATATCAGAAGGACATAGGGGGCCTGGAATGTGTTGTCGGGCAAGGTGGTGGAGGCGGACACACTGGGAACGTTTAAGACTTATCTAGACAGCTATATGAACGGAGTGGGAATGGAGGGATACAAAAGAGTGGTCTAGTTTGGACCAGGGAGCGGCGCGGGCTAATTGTTCCTTGTTTCTCGTTTCAAGGCTTCATTCTATGATCATCTTGCTGGTGCCAGTACAGAGCGAGACTGCGGATAGTTGGGAACCTGTCTCGGGGGCAGGGAATTCATATGGTGTTCGTGGAAGTGGAAATGACTAGGGTTGGGAAGCATTTTCCGATCAGGGCCATTGTGATCTCCTGGACTCGTTTCGATCGCCTCAGGGGGTCGGAGAGGAATTTCCCAGATTTTTTTTTTCCCCATATTGGCCCTGGGGTTTTTCACTCTGGGTTTTCGCCTCTCCCTGGAGATCACATGGTCTGGAATGGGGGGGTGGGGGTGAGTTAATAGGTTGTAATGAACAAAGCATCGTAGCTGTGAGGGACAGCTCGGTGGATAGGATATTGGTATGTAGATAGGCTGGAAAATTGGGCGGGGATCCTGGATTCAGGATTCAATCCTTGACCGGGGAGCGGCGCGGGCTTGGAGGGCCGAAGGGCCTGTTCCTGTGCTGTATTGTTCTTTGTTCTTTGTTCTTTGTTTGAAACAAATTAAAACATGCTACCGTGCAAAGGGACCTGGGGGTCCTTGTGCATGAGACGCAAAAGCCCAGTCTGCAGGTACAACAGGTGCTCAAGAAGGCAAATGGGATGTTGGCCTATATCGCGAGGGGGATAGAATATAAAAGCAGGGATGTCTTGATGCACCTGTACAGGGCATTGGTGAGGCCGCAGCTGGAATACTGTGTGCAGTATTGGTCCCCTTATATGAGGAAGGATATATTGGCATTGGAGGGAGTGCAGAGAAGGTTCACCAGGTTGATACCGGAGATGAGGGGTTTGGATTATGAGGAGAGGCTGAGGAGATTGGGTTTGTACTCGTTGGAGTTTAGAAGGATGAGGGGGGGTCTTATGGAGACTTGTAAGATAATGCGGGGGCTGGATAGGGTGGAGGCGGAGAGATTCTTTCCACTTAGTAAGGAAGTTAAAACTAGAGGACACAGCCTCAAAATAAAGGGGGGTCGGTTTAAGACAGAGTTGAGGAGGAACTTCTTCTCCCAGAGGGTGGTGAATCTCTGGAATTCTCTGCCCACTGAGGTTGTGGAGGCTACCTCGCTGAATATGTTTAAAGCGCGGATGGATGGATTCCTGATCGGTAAGGGAATTAAGGGTTATGGGGATCAGGCGGGTAAGTGGTACTGATCCACGTCAGATCAGCCATGATCTTATTGAATGGCGGGGCAGGCTCGAGGGGCTAGATGGCCTACTCCTGCTCCTATTTCTTATGTTCTTATGACCGTGGCCGAGGTCATATCCGGGCAGGGAATAGCGAAGGGGAAACGTGAATATTCGTCAATGACATTGAGGAAGTATATGTTGCGGTCAGAAGAGGGGAGGGAGCCTTTGAAGTCAACGCTTAGGCGTTCGAAAGGGCGGGTGGCTTTTATGAGGTGTGCTCTGTCTGGCCGATAGAAGTACGGCTTACACTCTGCGCAGACCTGGCAGTATCTGGTTATCGACCTGACTTCCTCAATGGAGTAGGGCAGGTTACGGGCTTTAATGAAGTGAAAATGTGTTCAACTGCAGCATCCGTTACAGACATGTGCTGCTGGTCCGTGTCACAGGGCAGGGACAGACTGCAAAGCAGCACCAGGTGTGTGCCCAGTGACAGCAGATTCCATGCAGTCCATGTCTGCACCCCGGCCTGGAGCAGCAGCTGCTTCATCTGGTTCGGCCTCAGTCAGCACATGGTACGCTCCTCCCCCACCCCGGAACACCAGCACTCAGTCCAGTCCCTGACCACACCCCGCGGCAAGACAATGCCACTGCACAGTGCCCTGGAGGGTGAGCGGGAGCCCTCGAGGCGGCCTCTCACAGTGCGCTTCAGCACTGCTTGGAGGAGGGGTCGGGGGTCGTTGTGGAGAGTCTGCAATTGGTCTATTTGTGCGCTGGCGCATATTCCCCGGGACAGGGCGTCTGGGGGCTCACTGAGCTTCCCGGGCCGGTATAAGATGTCATAATTGTAGGTGGAGAGCTCGATTCTCCACCTCAATATTTTATTGTTTTTGATCTTGCCCCGCTGCATGTTATTAAACATGAATGCAACTTTAAAGTGAAAACTGGAAGTGGGCTGCTAAGGAGTCTGGGAAGGGTTTGTTAAGCGCGTGAAGTATAAAAGGTAGGCTGCAGGATACAGCGGGCAGCGTCGGGAGGGGGCAGTGGAGTGAGTGGGAAGCAGAGTGTGAGCTATCAGGCTTTGGCTCACAGGGCTTAGGCAGAAAGGGCGAGCAGGGGTGAGTTTAATTCATTTTTGCTGTTTCTACCTGGTACTGGCAAGGTATCTAGAGGGGATGGGTGTGCAGGCAGTGCTATGTTCCTCTTGCACTATGTTTGAGGTGAGGGACGACGACAGTGTCCCTGCTGATTACACCTGTGGGAAGTGCACCCATCTGCAGCTCCTCCAAAACCGTGTTAGGGAACTGGAGCTGGAGTTGGATGAACTTAGGATCATTAGGGACGCAGAGGTGGCCATAGACACAAGCTTTAGGAATACAGTTACTCCGAGGAATGAAAACAGATGGGTGACGGTGAGAGGGGCTGGGGGGAAGCAGTCCGTGCAGGGATCCCCGGTGGTCGTTCCCCTCAGCAACAAGTATTCCGCTTTGGATACGGTTGAGGGGGATGACATACCAGTGGGGAGCCGCAGTGAGAGGATCTCCAGCACTGTATCCGTCTCAGTGGCTCGGGAGGGTACGGGGCAGAGCGGGAGGGCAATTGTTATTGGGGACTCGTTAGTTAGAGGGATAGATAGGAGGTTCTGTGGCAGCAAAAGAGACTCACGGATGGTATGTTGCCTACCGGATGCCAAGGTCCGTGACGTCTCAGACCGTGTTTTCCGGATTCTGAAGGGGGAGGGGAAACAGTCACAAGTCGTGGTACACATTGGTACCAATGACATAGGTAAGAGAAGGGACGGGGATTTAAAGCAGGAATTTCTGGAGCTGGGCTGGAAGCTGAGAGCCAAGACAAAACATGTGGTCATCTCTGGTACGTTGCCGGTGCCACAAGATAGCGAGTTGAGGAACAGGGAGAGAGTGCAGTTAAACATGTGGTTGCAGGGATGGTGTAGGAGGGAGGGTTTCAGATACGTGGAACACATTCTGGGGAAGGTGGGACCTGTACAAACAGGACAGGGTGCACCTGAACCAGAGGGGCACCAATATCCTAGGAGGGAAATTTGTTAGGGCTCTTCAGGGGGGTTTAAACTAATTTGTCAGAGGAGTGGGAAAAGGAGTTGTAGTCCAGAAGTCAGTGTTGAGGGTGGTGAGGTATTGGGGAAGGTATCAGGGTCAAGGGTGGGTACCGGTAGACAGGAAGGTGGGTTGAAGTGTGTCTACTTCATTGCAAGGAGCAGCCGGAACAAGGTAGATGAACTTGGGGCGTGGATTGGTACTTGGGACTACGATGTTATGGCCATTACGGAGACGTGGGAAGAACAAGGACAGGAATGGTTGTTGGACGTTCCGGGGTATAGATGTTTCACTAAGTGTAGGGAAGCTGGTAAAAGAGGTGGAGGAGTGGCATTGTTAATCAAGGATAGTTTAACGGCTGCGGAAAGGCACTTCGAAGGGGATCTGCACACTGAGGTAATATGGGCTGAGGTTAGAAATAGGAAAGGAGCGGTCACGTTGTTAGGAGTTTACTATAGGCCCCCAAATAGTAATAGAGATGTGGAGGAAGAAATTGCTAAGCAGATTATGGATATGTGTGGGGGTCACAGGGTAGTTGTCATGGGGGACTTTAACTTTCCAAATATTGATTGGAACCTTTGTAGGTCAAATAGTTCGGATGGGGCAGTTTTTGTGCAGTGTGTGCAGGAGGGTTTCCTGACACAATATGTGGATAGGCCGACAAGAGGTGAGGCCACATTGGATTTGGTACTGGAAAATGAACCGGGCCAAGTGTTAGATTTGGTTGTGGGAGAGCACTTTGGAGATAGTGACCACAATTCAGTGTCTTTTGTTATTGCAATGGAGAGGGATAGGGCCGTACGGCAGGGCAAGGTTTACAATTGGGGGAGAGGTAATTATGATGCGATTAGGCAAGAATTAAGGGGCATAAGTTAGGAACAGAAACTGTCAGAGAAAGGAACTAATGAAAAGTGGAACTTTTTCAAGGAACAAATACTGGATGTCCTTGATAGGTATGTCCCTGTCAGGCAGGGAGGAAATGGCTGAGTGAGGGAACCATGGTTCACGAAAGAGGTGGAATGTCTTGTGAAAAGGAAAAGGGAAGCTGATGTAGGGATGAGGAAACAAGGTTCAGATGGCTCGATTGAGGGTTACAAGTTAGCAAGGAATGAGCTGAAAAAGGGGCTTAGGAGAGCTAGGAGGGGACACGAGAAGTCCTTGGCGGGTCGGATCAAGGAAAACCCCAAGGCTTTTTACTTTTATGTGAAGAAAAAAGAATGACCAGGGTGAGGTTTGGGCCGGTCAAGGACAGTAGTGGGAACTTGTGTATGGAGTCAGTAGAGATAGGCGAGGTGATGAATGAATACTTTTCTTCAGTGTTCACCAAGGAGAGGGGCCATGTTTTTGAGGAAGAGAAGGTGTTACAGGCTAATAGGCTGGAGGAAATAGATGTTCGGAGGGAGGATGTATTGGCAGTTTTGAATAAACTGAAGGTCGATAAGTCCCCTGGGCCTGATGAAATGTATCCTAGGATTCTTTGGGAGGCAAGGGATGAGATTGCAGAGCCTTTGGCTTTGAGCTTTGGGTCCTCGCTGTCCACGGGGATGGTGCCAGAGGACTGGAGAATGGCGAATGTTGTTCCTCTGTTTAAGAAAGGGAATAGAAATGACTCTGGTAATTATAGACTGGTTAGTCTTACTTTGGTGGTTGGTAATTGTTGGAAAAGGTCCTTAGAGATGGGATTTACGACCATTTAGAAAGATGCGGATTAATCTGGGATAGTCAGCACGGATTCGTGAAGGGCAAGTCGTGCCTCACAAATTTGATAGAATTTTTTGAGGAGGTAACTAAGTGTGTTGATGAAGGTAGGGCAGTTGATGTCATATACATGGATTTTAGTAAGGCGTTTGATAAGGTCCCCCATGGTCGGCTTATGATGAAAGTGAGGAGGTGTGGGATAGAGGGAAAGTTGGCCGATTGGATAGGTAACTGGCTGACTGATCGAAGACAGAGGGTGGTGGTGGATGGAAAATTTTCGGATTGGAGGCAGGTTGCTAGCGGAGTGCCGCAGGGATCAGTGCTTGGTCCTCTGCTCTTGTGATGTTTATTAATGGCTTAGAGGAGGGGGCTGAAGGGTGGATCAGTAAATTTGCTGATGACACCAAGATTGGTGGAGTAGTGGATGAGGTGGAGGGCTGTTGTAGGCTGCAAAGAGACATAGATAGGATGCAAAGCTCGGCTGAAAAATGGCAAATGGAGTTTAACCCTGATAAATGTGAGGTGATTCATTTTGGTAGGACTAATTTAAATGTGGATTACAGGGTCAAAGGTAGGGTTCTGAAGACTGTGGAGGAACAGAGAGATCTTGGGGTTCATATCCACAGATCTCTAAAGGTTGCCACTCAAGTGGATAGAGCTGTGAAGAAGGCCTATAGTGTGTTAGCTTTTATTAACAGGGGGTTGGAGTTTAAGAGCCGTGGGGTTATGCTGCAACTGTACAGGACCTTGGTGAGACCACATTTGGAATATTGTGTGCAGTTCTGGTCACCTCACTATAAGAAGGATGTGGAAGCGCTGGAAAGAGTGCAGAGGAGATTTACCAGGATGCTGCCTGGTTTGGAGGGTAGGTCTTATGAGGAAAGGTTGAGGGAGCTAGGGCTGTTCTCTCTGGAGCGGAGGAGGCTGAGGGGAGACTTAATAGAGGTTTATAAAATGATGAAGGGGATAGATAGAGTGAACGTTCAAAGACTATTTCCTCGGGTGGATGGAGCTATTACAAGGGGGCATAACTATAGGGTTCGTGGTGGGGGATACAGGAAGAGTATCAGAGGTAGGTTCTTTACGCAGAGAGTGGTTGGGGTGTGGAATGGACTGCCTGCAGTGATAGTGGAGTCAGACACTTTAGGAACATTTAAGCGGTTATTGGATAGGCACATGGAGCACACCAGGATGATAGGGAGTGGGATAGCTTGATCTTGGTTTCAGATAAAGCTCGGCACAACATCGTGGACTGAAGGGCCTGTTCTGTGCTGCACTGTTCTATGTTCTATGTTCTATGACCGTTGGTCCGTGAGTAGGGTGAATCGTTTACCAGCTAAGTAGTGGTGCCAGTGCTGTACAGCTTCTACTATGGCTTGGGCCTCCTTTTCGACAGCTGAGTGTTGAATTTCAGGGCCTTGGAGGGTTCGTGAGAAGAAGGCCACGGGTCTGCCCGCCTGGTTAAGGGTGGTGGCCAGGGCGAAGTCAGACGCATCGCTCTCCACCTGGAACGGGATGGATTCGTCTACAGCGTGCATCGTAGTCTTCGCGATGTCTGCTTTGATGCGGTCGAAGGCCAGGTGGGCCTCTGCCGTCAGGGGAAAAGAGGTGGATTTTATGAGCGGACGGGCTTTATTCGCATAATTGGGGACCCACTGGGCGTAATATGAGAAGAAGCCAAGCATCTCCTCAGTGCTTTGAGGCTGGTGGGGAGGGGAAGTTCCAGGAGGGGACGCATGCGGTCGGGATTGGGACCGATGACCCCGTTTTCCACAACACAACCAAGGATGGCGAGGTGGTGTGTGCGGAATATGCACATCTCCTTATTATAGGTCAGATTTAGGAGTGTGGCGGTGTGGAGGAATTTGTGGAGATTGGCGTCGTGGTCCTGCTGATCGTGGCCGCAGATGGTGACGTTATCCAGGTACGGGAAGGTGACCTGCAGCCCGTTCTGGTCTCCCATTCGGTCCATCTCACGCTGGAAAACCGAGACCCCATTGGTGACGCCGAAGGGGACCCTAAGGAAGTGATAGAGGCGGCCATCCGCCTCGAAGGCAGTATATTGGCGGTCCTCCGGGCGGATAGGGAGCTGGTGGTATGCAGATTTTAAGTCGATGGTGGAGAACATCCGATATTGCGCAATCTGATTAACCATGTCAGATATGCGGGGAAGGGGCTACGCATCCAGCTGCGTGTATCGGTTAATGGTCTGACTGTAGTCAATGACCATGCGATGTTTCTCCCCAGTTTTAACAACTACTACTTGGGCTCTCCAGGGGTTGGTACTGGCCTCAATGATCCCCTCCCCTAGGAGCCGTTGCACTTCGGACCTGATAAAAGCTCTGTCTCCAGCACTGTACCATCTGCTCTTGGTGGCGATGGGCTTGCAGTCGGGGGTGAGATTTTCAAACAGTGAGGGAGGGGCGACTTGAAGGGTCGAGAGGCTGCAGGTGGTGCGCGGTGGACGATCTAAGAACTGGTGATTGCAAACAGAGAGCAGGGGAAAAGGCCCATTATACTCCATGGTGACGCTCTTAAGGTGACTCAGGAAATCTAGCCCCAGGAGTATGGCAGCGCAGAGTTGCGGCAGCACGAGGAGCCTGAAGTTTTTGTACACTGTGCCCCGTACAGTCAGGGTCGCCACGCAGTACCCGAGGACATCCACCGAGTGGGACTTTGAAGCCATGGAGATCGTTTGCTTCACTGGCAGTACTGAAAGGGCGTAGTGACTCACTGTGTTCGGGTGAATAAAGCTCTCCATACTCCCACAGTCAAACAAACAGCTTGTAATGCGACCGTTTACCTCGATGTCCATCATGGACCTGGCGAGTTGGTGAGGCCTGGATTAGTCCAGCGTAATCGAAGCCACCGTTGGATTTTGCGAGTAGTCGCACGCGGCTGACGGCGTCCAAGATGGTGGCCCGCATGGCCCACACGCAGCTACCGGCACCCAAGATGGCGGCCCCTGTGGGTCGCAAGCGGCGCTACTGGGCTTGGAGGTCAATTTCGCCCTGCATACCTTCGCGTAATGGCCCTTCTTTCCACACCCGGAGCAGATCGCATCCTTCGCCAGGCAGTGTTGTCGGGGGTGCTTCCCCAGGCCGCAGAAGTAGCACTTCGGGCCTCCAGAGACTGCCGCAGCAGTCGGGTCATTGGTGGGACGTGGCGTGGCGTAGGCCTGTGGCCCTCTCGAGTACAGAGGTGGCGGCGGCCGCGGTGTCCACGATGCACCCCTGTGGTCGGGGGTGTAGGCCTCGAGATTACGGAAGGCCACCTCGAATGAGTTGGCAAGCCCCACAGTCTTTTGTAGGTCCAGCCCACTCTGTTCCAGCAGTCGTTGTCGGATATAGTTTGACCTGATACCCGTGACATAGGCATCTCTGATTCAGTCCTCAGTGTTTTGGGTGGCTGTTACGGCCTTGCAGTTGCAGGCCCTGCCAGGTGCTCGCAACGCACACAGGAATTGATCACCCGATTCTCCTGGCTGTTGTCTGCGAGTAGCCAGAAGATGTCTGGTGTAGATTTCATTAGACTGTTTGTTGTACTGGCCTTTTAAAAGTTCGATCGCATCCTTGTAAGTTTCAGCATCTCTAATCATCGAGAATACTTGATCGCTTACCCGGGCGTGGAGCACGTGTAGCTTGTCGGTTTCGGTCCGGACGACGGAGGAGGAGGTGAGGAAAGTTTTGAAACAGCGCAGCCAGTGATCGAAGCTGTTAGAGGCTCCTACAGCTTGAGGGTCCAGTTTGAGTTTGTCGGGTTTCAGTATCTGCTCCATCCCAAAACTTTTGCGAATAAAATTGATGCACCACCAATCGAGCAAAGGCTAGTTTGTGTGCAAGAACAAATAGGCTTTTATTCGCAGAAGACTTGGAGCACACCCATGCCGATGAACTGGTCCAGAGACTGAGGCAGGGGGGTGGGGAGCAGTCACCTTTATACCTGGACCGGGGAGGGGAGGAGTCTCGGGTAGGGCCGGCAGGGATGTGTCCAGGTATGTCACATATGCAGGCAATAAGCTAACAATGGTTTACCACACTACAGCTCAGCCTTCAACACCATTATTCTCACGGAACTCGTGTCCAAACACCATGGCCGAGTGCTCGGGCTCCTTCCTCTGTGACTGGAGCGGGTTTAGGGAATGGGACAATATGGAGTGGGTATAGGAGATGGAAAGTATGGAGTGGGTATAGGGAATAGACAGTCTGGAGTGGGAATAGGGAATGCGACAGTATGGAGTGGGTATAGGGAATGGGACAGTATGGAATGGATATAGGGGATGGGACAGTTTGGAGTGGGTATAGGGAATGGGACAGTTGGAGTGGGTATAGGGAATGGACAGGATGGAGTGGGTATAGGGAATGGGACAGTATGGAGTGGGTCTAGGGAATGGGACAGTATGGAGTGGGTATAGGGATTGGGACAGTATGGAGAGGGTATAGGGATTGGGAAAGTATAGAGTGGGTATAGGGATTGGGACAGTCTGGAGTGGGTATAGGGATTGGGACAGTATGGAGTGGGTATAGGGAATGGGACAGTATGGAATGGGTATAGGGAATGGGTCGGTATGGAGTGGGTATAAGGAATGAGACGGTATGGAATGGGTATAGGGAATGGGACAGAATGGAGTGGGTATAGGGAATGGACAATATGGAATGGGTATAGGGAATGGGACAGAATGGAGTGGGTATAGGGAATGGGACAGAATGGAGTGGGTATAGGGAATGGACAGTATGGAATGGGTATAGGGAATGGGACAGAATGGAGTGGGTATAGGGAATGGGACAGTATGGAGTGGGTACAGGGAATGGGACAGTATGGAGTGGGTAGAGGGAATGGACAGTATGGAATGGGTATAGGGAATGGGACAGTACGGAGTGGGTATAGGTGTTATGACAGTATGGAGTGGGTATAGGAATGGGACAGTATGGAGTGGGTATAGGAAATGGGACAGTATGGAGTGAGTATAGAGGATGGGACAGTATGGAGTGGGTATAGGGAATGGGATAGTATGGAATGGGTATGGGGAATGGGACAGTATGGAATGGGTATAGGGAATGGGACAGTATGGAATGGGTGTGGGGATTGGGACAGTATGGAGTGTGTAAAGGGAATGGACATTGTGGAGTGGGTCTCGGGGATGGGACAGTATGGAGTGGGTATAGGGAATGGGACAGTATGGAGTGGGTAGAGGGAATGGACAGTATGGAATGGGTATAGGGAATGGGACAGTATGGAGTGGGTATAGGGATTGGGACAGTCTGGAGTGGGTATAGGGATTGGGACAGTATGGAGTGGGTATAGGGAATGGGACAGTATGGAATGGGTATAGGGAATGGGTCGGTATGGAGTGGGTATAAGGAATGAGACGGTATGGAATGGGTATAGGGGATGGGACAGAATGGAGTGGGTATAGGGAATGGGACAGTATGGAGTGGGTAGAGGGAATGGACAGTATGGAATGGGTATAGGGAATGGGACAGAATCAAGTGGGTATAGGGAATGGGACAGTATGGAGTGGGTATAGGGGATGGGACAGTATGGAGTGTGTAAAGGGAATGGACATTGTGGAGTGGGTATAGGGGATGGGACAGTATGGAGTGGGTATAGGGAATGGGACTATAGAGTGGGTATAGAGGATGGGACAGTATGGAATGGGTATAGGGAATGGGACAGTATGGAATGGGTATAGGGAATGGGTCGGTATGGAGTGGGTATAAGGAATGAGACGGTATGGAATGGGTATAGGGAATGGGACAGAATGGAGTGGGTATAGGGAATGGACAATATGGAATGGGTATAGGGAATGGGACAGAATGGAGTGTGTAAAGGGAATGGACATTGTGGAGTGGGTATAGGGGATGGGACAGTATGGAGTGGGTATAGGGAATGGGACTATAGAGTGGGTATAGAGGATGGGACAGTATGGAGTGGGTACAGGGAATGGGACAGTATGGAGCGGGTATAGGGGATGGGACAGTATGGAGTGGGTATAGGGAATGGGATAGTATGGAATGGGTATGGGGAATGGGACAGTATGGAATGGGTATAGGGAATGGGACAGTATGGAATGGGTATGGGGATTGGGACAGTATGGAGTGTGTAAAGGGAATGGACATTGTGGAGTGGGTATAGGGGATGGGACAGTATGGAGTGGGTATAGGGAATGAGACAGCATGGAGTGGGTATAGAGGATGGGACAGTATGGAATGGGTATAGGGAATGGGACAGTATGGAGTGGGTAGAGGGAATGGACAGTATGGAATGGGTATAGAGAATGGGACAGTATGGAGTGGGTATAGGGAATGGGACAGTATGGAGTGGGTATAGGGAATGGGACAGTATGGAGTGGGTATTGGGAATTGGGCAGTATGGCGTGGGTATCGGGAATGGTACAGAATGGAGTGGGTATCAGGGATGGGATGGTATGGAGTGGGTATCAGGGATGGGATGGTATGGAGTGGGTATAGGGAATGGACAGTATGGAGTGGGTATAGGGGGTGGGACAGTATGCAGTGGGTATAGGGAATGGACATTATGGAGTGGGTATAGTGGTTGGGACAGTATGGAGTGGGTATAGCGAATGGGACAGAATGGAGTGGGTATCGGGAATGGGACAGTATGGAATGGGTATATGTGTTGGGACAGAATGGAGTGGGTATAGGGAATGGGACAGTATGGAGTGGGTATAGGGGGTGGGACAGTATGGAGTGGGTATAGGAGGTGGGACAATATGGAGTGGGTATAGGGGGTGGGACAGTATAGAGTGGGGATAGGGAATGGGTCAGAATGGAGTGGGTATCGGGAATGGGTCAGTATGGAGTGGGTATAGGGAATGGACAGTATGGAGTGGGTATTGGGGGTGGGACAGTATAGAGTGGGGATAGGGAATGGGTCAGAATGGAGTGGGTATTGGGAATGGGACAGTATGGAGTGGGTATAGGGGGTGGGACAGTATGGAGTGGGGATAGGGAATGGGACAGTATGGAGTGGGTATAGGGGGTGGGACAGTATGGAGTGGGGATAGGGAATGGGTCAGAATGGAGTGGGTATCGGGAATGGGACAGTATGGAGTGGGTATAGGGAATGGACAGTATGGAGTGGGTATTGGGGGTGGGACAGTATAGAGTGGGGATAGGGAATGGGTCAGAATGGAGTGGGTATCGGGAATGGGACAGTATGGAGTGGGTATAGGGAATGGACAGTATGGAGTCGGTATTGGGGGTGGGACAGTATGCAGTGGGTATAGGGGGTGGACAGTGTGCAGTGGGTATTGGAATTGGGGCAGGATGGAGTGGGTATCGGGAATGGGACAGTATGGCATGGGTATAAGGAATGGACCGTATGGAGTGTGTATAGGGAATGGGACAGTATGGAGTGTGTATAGGGAATGGGACAGTATGGAGTGGGTATCGGGAATGGGGCAGAATGGAGTGAGTATAGAGGATGGGACAGTATGGAGTGGGTCTCGGGAATGGGACAGAATGGAGTGAGTATACAGGATGGGACAGTATGGAGTGGGTCTCGGGAATGGGACACAATGGAGTGAGTATAGAGGATGGGACAGTATGGAGTGGGTATCGGGAAGGGACATTCTGGAGTGAGTATCGGGAATGGGACAGTATGGAGTAAGTATTGGGAATTGACAGTAAGTAGTGGGTATCGGGAATGGACAGGCACATCCTGTGACATTTGGTTTACCCTATTGAAGAACTGGGGCGATTTGAATTGAAGCCCCATGCTTTATTTGTTGGGGATCTGATGCCTGTGGGAACACACCTGGTTAGCCTACTTGTGAACTCTGGGGAATGCGGCTGGGATGTTGGGAACCTTTTGACAGGTAAGTTTTTAAAATCTTGCCAATACCCCCCAATATGCTTCCTCCATATCGCCTCTCCCCCCCCATAATTCTCCATGCTGTATTTCTGCCATTCCCCATGCCCCGCCCAACTCCTGGCCTCTTCCATAACCCCATGTATACAACAGAAATAATCTTCCAGTATCCACTCTGGCAGCATCAATTAACCATATAATAACTGTCATGGTTGAGACATGAGATAGATGTATATATATATGTGTATTCTACATAAATATATATTTATATATACATCTTATATATTCATCAACTGGACTACTTTATAAAGTCATTTTTCTGTGCTTTTCGAATTGGAGAATTGTTGAGCTGACAAGATGTCTCCAGTCAGTCACCTGATAACTTGTAGCAGTTTTAAAGTAACAATGACCATGTGGACCCTGAGTCTGCTCCATCACTGGTCTTAACCTCCCACAATGGTGCGAATGGCTGAAGAATTAGCAATCCCAGCACAACGGTTTTGACATGAGCGCTTCAATTTACCAACTCAAAGCCAATGTCTCCTGGAACAAAGGAATCCTAACTTTAGGACAAAGGAATCCTGAGCAGTTTGGCAACAGTGACCACAATTCAGTAAGCTTTAAGGTACTGATGGGTAAAGTGAAGATACTAAATTGGGGGAAGGCTAATTACAACAATATTAGGCAGGAACTGAATAATGTAGATTGGGAGCAGATGTTTGAGGGCAAATCAACATCTGGCATGTGGGAGGCTTTCAAGTGTAAGTAGATAGAGATTGAAGTCCGGCACATTCCTGTAAGGATGAAGGATAAGTGTGACAAGTTTTGGGAACCTTGAATAACAAGAGTTATTAAAAGCCTAGTCAAAGAGAAAAAAGAAGCATTTGTCAAGGCTGGGAGGCTGGGAACACACGAAGCAAGTGTGGAACACAAGGAAAGTAGAAAGAAACTTAAGCAAGGAGTAAGGAGGACTAAAAGGGGTCACGAAAAATCATTGGCCAATAGGATTAAGGAAAATCCCAAGGTTTTTTATACGTATATAAAGAGCAAGAGGATAGCCAGGGAGAGGGTTGGCCCACTCAAGGACAGGGGAGGGAATCTGTGCGTGGAGCCAGAGGAAATGGCTGAGGTATTAAATGAATATTTTGCGTCAGTCTTCACCAAAGAGAAGGACTTGGTGGATGATGAGTCTGGGGAAGGGTGTGAGATAGTTTGAGTCATGTTGAGATCAAAAAGGAGGAGGTATTGGGGTTCTGGAGAAACATTAAGGTAGACAAGTCCCCAGGGCCTGATGAGATATACCCCAGAATACTGAGAGAGGCAAGGGAGGAAATTGCTGGGGCCTTGAGAGAAATCTATGTATCCCCACTGGCTACAGGGGAGGTCATGATGTGGAGATGCCGGCGTTGGACTGGGATAAGCACAGTAAGAAGTCTCACAGCACCAGGTTAAAGTCCAACAGGTTTATTTGGTAGCACAAGCCACAAGCTTTCAGAGCACTGCTCCTTCATCAGATAAGTGGGAGTTCTGTTCACAAACAGGGCATATAAAGACACAAACTCAATTTACAAAATAATAGTTGGAATGCGAGTCTTTACAAGTAATTAAGTCTTAAAAGTACATACAATGTGAGTGGAGAGAGGGTTAAGCACAGGTTAAAGAGATGTGTATTGTCTCCAGACAGGACAGTTAGTGAGATTTTGCAAGCCCAGGCAAGTCGTGGGGGTTACAGATAGTGTGACATGAACCCAAGATCCCGGTTGAGGCCGTCCTCATGTGTGCGGAACTTGGCTATCAGTTTCTGCTCAGCGATTCTGCATTGTTGTGAGTCGTGAAGGCCGCCTTGGAGAACGCTTACGCGAAGATCAGAGGCTGAATGCCCGTGACTGCTGAAGAGTTCCCCCACAGGAAGAGAACACTCCTGCCTGGTGATTGTCGAGCGGTGTTCATTCATCCGTTGTCGTAGCGTGCATGGTCTCCCCAATGTACCATGCCTCGGGACATCCTTTCCTGCAGCGTATCAGGTAGACAACGTTGGCCGAGTTGCAAGAGTATGTACCGTGTACCTGGTGGATGGTGTTCTCACGTGAGATGATGGCATCCGTGTCGATGATCCGGCACGTTTTGCAGAGGTTGCTGTGGCAGGTTTGTGTGGTGTCGTGGTTACTGTTCTCCTGAAGGCTGGGTAGTTTGTTGTGGACAATAGTCTGTTTGAGGTTGTGCGGTTGTTTGAAGGCAAGAAGTGGGGGTGTGGGGATGGCCTTGGCAAGATGTTCGTCTTCATCAATGACATGTTGAAGGCTCCGGAGAAGATGTCGTAGCTTCTCCGCTCCGGGCAAGTACAGGACGACGAAGGGTACTCTGTCCGCCGTGTCCCGTGTTTGTCTCCTGAGGAGGTCGGTGCGGTTTTTCACTGTGGCGCGTTGGAACTGTTGATCGATGAGTCGAGCGCCATATCCTGTTCTTATGAGGGCATCTTTCAGCATCTGGAGGTGTCTGTTGCGATCCTCCTCATCCGAGCAGATCCTGTGTATTCGGAGGGCTTGTCCGTAGGGGATGGCTTCTTTAACGTGTTTAGGGTGGAAGCTGGAGAAGTGGAGCATCGTGAGGTTATCCGTGGGCTTGCGGTATAGTGAGGTGCTGAGGTGACCGTCCTTGATGGAGATGCGTGTGTTCAAGAATGCAACTGATTCCGGAGATTATTCCATGATGAGTTTGATGGTGGGATGGAACTTGTTGATGTCATCATAGAGTTGTTTCAGTGATTGTTCACCATGAACAATGCTCCGAAAGCTTGTGGCTTGTGCTACCAAATAAACCTGTTGGACTTTAACCTGGTGTTGTGAGACTTCTTACTGTGCAGGGGAGGTCCCAGAGGATTGGAGAAAAGCCAATGTTGTTCCTTGTTTAAGAAGGGTAGCAAGAATAATCCAGGTAATTACAGGCTGGTGAGCCTTACATCAGTGGTAGGGAAATTATTGGAGAGGATTCTTCGAAATAGGATTTACTCCCACTTGGAAATAAGTGGACGTATTTGCGAGAGACAACATGGTTTTTTGAAGAGGAGGTCGTGTCTCACTAACTTGATTGAGTTTTTAGAGGAAGTGACGAAGATGATTGAGGGTAGGGCAGTGGATGTTGTCTACATGGACTTCAGTAAGGCCTTTGACAAAGTCCCTCATGGCAACTGGTGCAGAAGGTGAAGTCGCATGGGATCAGAGGTGAGCTGACAAGCTTGATACAAAACTGGCTCGGTCAAAGAAGACAGAGGGTCACAGTGGAAGGGTGCGTTTCTGAATGGAGGGCTATGACAGGTGGCATTCCTCAGGGATCAATGCTGGGACCTCTGCTGTTTGTAATATATATAAGTGAACTGGAGGAAAATGTAACTGGTTTGATTAGTAAGTTTGTGGATGACACAAAGGCTGATGGATTTGCAGATAGCGATGAGGACCATCAGAGGATACAGCAGGATATAGATCGGTTGGAGACTTGGGCGGAGAGATGGCAGATGGAGTTTAATCCGGACAAATGTGAGGCAATGCATTTTGGAAGGTTTATTATAGATAGGAAATATACAGTCAATGGCAGAGCCCTTAAGAGTATTGATGAGCAGAGGGATCTGGGTGTACGGGTACACAGGTCACTGAAACTGGCAACGCAGATGGAGAAGGTAGTCAAGAAGGCATACGGCATGCTTGCCTTCATCAGCTGGGGCATCGAGTTTAAAAATTGGCAAGTCATGTTGCAGCTTTATAGAACCTTAGTTAGGCCGCACTTGGAATATAGTGTTCAATTCTGGTCGCCACACTACCAGAAGGATGTGGAGGCTTTGGAGAGGGTACAGAAAAGATTTAAGAATCATAGAAACCCTACAGTGCAGAAAGAGGCCATTCGGCCCATCGAGTCTGCACCAACCACAATCCCACCCAGGCCCTACCCCCTTATCCCTACACATTTACCCACTAACCCATGCATCCCGGGACACTAAGGGGCAATTTTAGCATGGCCAATCAACCTAACCCACACATCTTTGGACTGTGGGAGGGAACCGGAGCACCCGGAGGAAACCCACGCAGACACGAGGAGAATGTGCAAACTCCACACAGACAGTGACCCGAGCCGGGATTCGAACCCGGGACCCTGGAGCTGTGAAGCAGCAGTGCTAACCACTGTGCTACCGTGCCGCCCAGGAGGTTGCCTGGTATGGAGGGCATCAGCTATGAGGAGAGGTTGGAGAAACTTGGATTGTTCTCACTGGAACGACAGAGGTTGAGGGGCGACCTGATAGATGTCTATAAGATTGTGAGGGGCATGGACAGAGTGGATAGTCAGAAGCTTTTTCCCAGGGTGGAAGAGTCAATTACTAGGGGGCACAGGTTTAAGGTGCGGGAGGGCAAGGTTTAAAGGAGATGTACAAGCAAGTTTTTTACACAGAGAGTGGTGGGTACCTGGAACTCGTTGCCGGGGGAGATAGTGGAAGCGGATGCGATAGTGACTTTTAAGGGTCGTCTTGACAAATACATGAATAGGATGGGAATAGAGGGATATGGTTCCTGGAAGGGGAGGGGGTTTTAGTTCAGTTGGGCAGCAAGGCTGGTGCAGGCTTGGAGGGCTGAAGGGCCTGTTCCTGTGCTGTAATTTTCTTTGTTTTTTGTTAATTAAACTCTTCATGACTTCAGCCTTGGGAATTTTCATCCTGCGTCCAACATTGAAGAAGTGCATTACATGACCTTCCCCAAAATGTACTGTCATGTCATCCCATAGAACTGAATTCCAGCCGTTTCTGTTTGACCTCCAATGTGAACAGGACTCCAGACAACAGCCTGTGCTGTCTACCATCAAGCTGGTGGCAGTAGAAAGCACTCTGGCCCTCATCAAACCTGCCAACTGCCTATACTCAAGCTTCCAGACTAAACTCACTCTATGTGCCTTCTTCCATTGTGGAAGTCTCATTCTGGGAAGACAGATCACCCTAACCCTAACCCTCATCTCGGAACAAATATTCCAATTGATTCATCGTCCTGGGCGCATGTAAACGCTAACTTGTATTTTTATTGTGGTCATGGCCTGAACACTCTTCCTTTTTCCTGACCTCCATTTATTTTTGAGTGTAAATGGAGTGGACATTGACAAACCCCTCTCGTGTTTGTGTAAAAATAAACCATCCAACCTCGGGTTTGCTGTGCTACTTATTCATAGAGGATTAGAAATTTCCAAATTTAAGGGTCAGGGAAAATATGCCACCATTTATAAAGTGGAAAATCAGAATAAAAACCATCTTTCTGTTTACAGATGGGTAGAGAATGGGGCAGTTTAATATGACCCCCTTCCTCTTTGTAACATATCAGTGACAAGCCTGAAATAGAGAAAAGAATCTTTGAATGTCTCCTTGGAAAAAATCTGTTCATTTTAAAGCCTCATAAAAGGGGAATCAACCATGGCCACTAATGGTATGTATGAATAAATCCTTATAACTTTTCAAGTTGTAACATTATATTGAAAAGCCACACAAAAGAAAGAGTAACTCATCACATCAAAAAGTGTTAATATAACAAAGGTAGCATTCCCCTTTCAGCTGTGTCAACAATTCCTGTAGGATTGAGTTCATTAATCAGTCTTGGAGTTCAGCCACACATTCACAATGAGACCACCTGGCAACTTTATCAACAGAAGCAGGCTGAACAGAAGGCCTCTGAACAGAAGATCTCTTATTAAGAGATCTAAAATCTATATACAGAACTGCAATCATGTCCCAGCGAACTGAGGTGGGTCTTCCAGCCTTGCCACTAACATGTCAGCTCTGATGACGGGTCATCCAGACTTGAAACATTGGCTCTATTCTCTCCCGCAGATGCTTTCAGACCTGGTGAGATTTTATACCATTTTTTGTTTTCGTTTCAGATTCCAGCATCTGCGGTATTTTGCTTTTATACCACCATTGCTGCCTTGGAAATACTCATTCCTGACTCCAACCTGTCCCAACTCCCAGACATCAAAATCTTGTGGGACGTCTCTGAATTTTCAAACGTGGGAAGGTGATGTCAGGAAATGATCCAACTCCTGGTTTAATCTGGTGCCAACCCTCAGGGGAAAATCCAGTTCCAATATCAGTTGTTTTTTCATGTTGTGTTACAGAATTGAAAGAACCCAGTGACACAGAAATAACAAGATTCAGTTTATGATTCAACTTCACATCGACATGGAATATATCAGTGATTTAATGAATTGTCACATTACTGAGCAGCGAGAATATCATCAACAGCAGAATAATAAACTGCAGAATCAAACATTAACAATTAAACAGTAAATTAATTACAATTAAAAGTGAAACATTGTTGTAAAGTTAAACAGTTCAATCCATGTGAAACTTTCTTCTTGTTTGTCCTTCCCTTTGCTCTGATGTCTCCATTGAAGCTTCAGCTTTCTTATAAAATCTGTAATTCAATAAGCAAAATTCATTCAGTGAGAATCTCCAATCGTTTAACTTGAGTTAATCATTTTCAGAAAAGTTATTGGTGAATGTTTTCAGTTAATGAATGCACTGAAAAACTCTTCTCTATAATAAAAAAATGATTTTGTTTTGGATACATGTGGAAAAAGGGCTTGATTTTGGAAGGGATGTGTGGTTCCCTCAGGATAGCTACGGTGACAGAATTGATTTAAGAACATAAGAACATAAGAAATAGGAGCAGGAGTAGGCCATCTAGCCCCTCGAGCCTGCCCCGCCATTCAATAAGATCATGGCTGATCTGACGTGGATCAGTACCACTTACCCGCCTGATCCCCATAACCCTTAATTCCCTTACCGATCAGGAATCCATCCATCCGCGCCTTAAACATATTCAGCGAGGTAGCCTCCACCACCTCAGTGGGCAGAGAATTCCAGAGATTCACCACCCTCTGGGAGAAGAAGTTCCTCCTCAACTCTGTCTTAAACCGACCCCCCTTTATTTTGAGGCTGTGTCCTCTAGTTTTAACTTCCTTACTAAGTGGAAAGAATCTCTCCGCCTCCACTCTATCCAGCCCCCGCATTATCTTATAAGTCTCCATAAGATCCCCCCTCATCCTTCTAAACTCCAACGAGTACAAACCCAATCTCCTCAGCCTCTCCTCATAATCCAAACCCCTCATCTCCGGTATCAACCTGGTGAACCTTCTTTAATTGTTTAATTATGGGATTATGAAGCAGAGAGACATGGGATATTTTTGTATGTTTGTTCACAGACAGAAATTGAGAGAATTCATTTAACTTTCAGACACAAATATTTACCAAATCCTCCAACATAACCAAAGGTTGATAACACTTTATCAGACTCATTGGCTAGGATCTTCTACTCCCTCCAAAATCAATGGACTTTTGGCTGCCTCACTGCACCCCCCACAGTGCACCCCCACAGTGCACCCCTCACAGTGCACCCCCCATAGTGCACCCCCCACAGTGCACCCCACAGTGCAACCCCCACAGTGCAACCCCCACAGTGCACCCCTCACAGTGAACCCACCACAGTGCAACCCCCACAGTGCAACCCCCATAGTGCAACCCCCACAGTGCACCCCCCACAGTGCATCCCCCACAGAGCACCCCCCCACAGTGCACCCCCCACAGTGCATCCCCAACAGAGCACCCCCACAGTGCACCTCCCCACACTGCAACCCCCACAGCGCACCCCCCACAGTGCACCCCCCACAGTGCACCCCCACAGTGCAACCCCCATAGTGCACCCCCCACAGTGCAACCCCCATAGTGCACCCCCCACAGTGCAACCCCCACAGTGCACCCCCACAGTGCAACCCCCACAGTGCACCCCTCACAGTGAACCCCCCACAGTGCACCCCCACAGTGCAACCCCCATAGTGCAACCCCCACACTGTAACCCCCACAGTGCACCCCCCACAGTGCACCCCCCACAGTGCACCCCCACAGTGCAACCCCCATAGTGCACCCCCCACAGTGCACCCTCACAGTGCACCCCCACAGTGCAACCCCCATAGTGCAACCCCCACACTGTAACCCCCACAGTGCACCCCCCACAGTGCACCCCCCACAGTGCACCCCCACAGTGCAACCCCCATAGTGCACACCCCACAGTGCACCCTCACAGTGCACCCCCACAGTGCAACCCCCATAGTGCAACCCCCACAGTGCACCCCCCACAGTGCAACCCCACACTGCACCCCCCACAGTGCATCCCCCCACAGTGCACGCCCCACAGTGCAACCCCCACAGTGCACCCCCCATAGTTCAACCTCCACAGAGCACCCCCGACAGTGCACCTCCCCACACTGCAACACCCACAGCGCACCCCCCACAGTGAACCCCCCACAGTGCACCCCCACAGTGCAACCCCCCAGAGCACCCCCCACAGCGCACTCCCCACAGAGCACTCCCCACAGCGCAACCCCCACAGCGCACCCCCACAGTGCAATCCCCACAGCGCACCCCCCATAGCACACCCTCAACAGTGCACCCCCCACAGTGCACCCCTCACAGTGCACCCCCACAGTGCACCCCCCATAGCACACCCTCAACAGTACACCCCCCATTGTGCACCCCCCACAGTGCAACCCCCACAGTGCACCCCCCACAGCGCACCCCTCACAGTGCACCCCCACAGTGCACCCCCCATAGCACACCCTCAACAGTGCACCCCCCATAGTGCAACCCCCACAGTGCACCCCCCTTAGCACACCCTCAACAGTGCACCCCCCACAGTGCACCCCTCACAGTGCACCCCCACAGTGCACCCCCCACAGCGCAACCCCCACAGAGCACCCCCCACAGTGCACCCCCCACAGTGCAACCCCCATAGTGCAACCCCCATAGTGCACCCCCCACAGTGCAACCCCCACAGAGCACCCCCCACAGTGCAACCCCCACAGTCCACCCCCCACAGCGCACCCCCCACAGTCCACCCCCCACAGCGCACCCCCCACAGTGCAACCCCCACAGTCCACCCCCCACAGCGCACCCCCCACAGTGCAACCCTCACAGTGCTTCCCCCACAGCGCAACCCCCACAGAGCACCCCCCACAGTGCACCCCCCACAGTGCAACCCCCATAGTGCAACCCCCATAGTGCACCCCCCACAGTGCAACCCCCACAGAGCACCCCCCACAGTGCAACCCCCACAGTCCACCCCCCACAGCGCACCCCCCACAGTCCACCCCCCACAGCGCACCCCCCACAGTGCAACCCCCACAGTCCACCCCCCACAGCGCACCCCCCACAGTGCAACCCTCACAGTGCTTCCCCCACAGTGCAACCCCCATAGTGCAACCCCCACAGTGCACCCCCCACAGTGCACCTCCCCACACTGCAACCCCCACAGAGCACCCCCCACAGTGCTTCCCCCACAGTGCAAACCTCACATCGCATTCCGCACGGCGCATTCCGCATGGCGCTCCTCCCATGGGGTGGGGAAATCCTGGCCAATGATTCTGAAAGTTTAAACACTCGATGATATAAAGTCCCTATAAACTGAAATCATTCTCTGGGGTTTATTGACTCATGGATTCCACAGATTTTGTTCTTTGCTGTTATTATAAATTATGCAAAATGTTGCAAAATCTGTTGATACAAAACATGAAGGAAAGATTTGCACTGAAGTAACTCCTTTCATAAGGACAGGACATCCTGGAGCTCTTTACAGTAAATAAAGTTCTTTTGGAAAATAGTCACTGTTGTAAAGTAAGGAACACATTTGTGCAGAGGAAGATCCCACAAAGAACAATACGATAATAATCAGAGAATCTGGCTTCCTGATGTTGATCGAGGGATATAGATTGGCCAGCACACTGGGGAGAACCGCCCAGGAATATCGGTCCAGATTTTAATATTCAAGTCCTGGAGGCAATTTAACCCACAACCTTTTACTTAAAGCTGAAAGTGCCACCAACCAAGGCAGAGCTATGTCCACAGCTTCCTGCAGGGTAACATGTTGAATATGTTTAATTGTTGCAGGACAATGATCAAAAAACAAATGGAATACTGAATTATATAACCAAAACAGCAAACATTCTGGCTTTGTTCCTGGACCAGTAATCGCAATGCCTAGACTAATGATCTAGATTCATGAGTTCAAATCCCACCAGGACAGCTAGGGAAACAAAAACAATTTAATGAAATAAATCAGGGATTGAAAAGCTGAACTCAGTTATGGTAACCACTCAGCGATCAGATTTTTCACTGATGATTGTAATGTGTGTTTCCATTTGCAACACCGTTGTTAATAAGCAGTCCATGCACTGAGTACTGAGGCATTTCAGGAAACTATTCACTCTCAGGCTGATAAATGGAAAGTAATTTTCACCAAGAGTCAGACTAGAAACCATCTGCAGCAAGAGAGAACGTACCCATCTCCTCTTTATAATGCGATGATATTATCATTGTTAAAGCACTCATTGATGGTTACCATTAACTAAAATCATAACTGAACAAGCCATATAAATATTGTAGCTACAGGGGGTGTTCAGATGCATGAAATTCTGCGACGAGTGACTCACCTCCTGACTCCCCAAAAGCCTGCCCACCATCTACAAGGCAGGAGTGTGATGGAATACTCCACACTTGCCTGGGTGGGTGCAGCTCCAACACTTTAAGAAGCTTGACACCATCCAGGACTGCCTTCCTATCCACCACCTTAAACATTCACTCCCTCCACCACCAGTGCACAGTGGCATCTATGTGTACCATCCACAAGATGCACTGCTGCAAATCAGCAAGGCTCCTTTGACAGCACCTTCTAAACTTGCAAATACCATCATCCAGAATGCAAGGGCAGCAGACACATGGGAACATCACCACCTGCTGATTCCCCCCCCCCCCCCCCCCCACCACTCCCACCACCCCCCTCCCCCCACCTCCCCAAGCACTCGCCATCCTGACTTGGAAATATATCAGCCGTTCCTTCACTATCACTGGGTCAAAATCCTGGAACTCCCTCCCTGACAGCACTGTGGGTGTACCAACACCACATGGACTATAGTGGTTCAAGAAAGTAGCTCCCACCACCTTCTCAAGGGTAATTACAAATGGACATTTACTGATAACCTTATGAACAATTGCCTCATCCCATGAATGAACCTAAAAAAAGCAGTCACAGACAGAGGAGGTGATGATTAAATCACATCAATCTCTGGATGATCTACAGTTTGAGGACAGTGTCCAGTTCTGTTCACTGAGACACAAGGGAGACATACAAATCCTGGAGACAGTTCAGAAAGAGAGTCTGATCCCAAGTCTCAGACAATTAGGTTTTTCGCTTTGAAAGGCAACATTTAGGAGGTGACCATATAGAAATAGAAAGAAAATCAAAATAATATCGAAAAATCAAACCCCGTATCATTACTGTAAAGGAAACTGCTGTAACCATGGGCGGGATTTCCCGACCACACTCGTCCCAAAACCAGAAAATGCTGCCAAGGTCAACGGACCATTGCATGGTTCCCCCCCCCCCCCCACCCCCCCAACCCACACCCTCCAGCCCCTCCCCCTACCCCCCACCCCCCCAACCCACACCCTCCAGCCCCTCCCCCCACCCCTCACCCTCCAGCCCCTCCCCCTACCCCCCCACCCCCCCAACCCACACCCTCCAGCCCCTCCCCCACCCCTCACCCTCCAGCCCCTCCCCCCACCCCTCACCCTCCAGCCCCTCCCCCCACCCCTCACCCTCCAGCCCCTCCCCCCAACCCACACCCTCCAGCCCCTCCCCCCACTCCTCACCCTCCAGCCCTTCCCCCTACCCCCCCCCCCCCCCCCCACCCCCCACACGCTACCATTCCTGTGGCAGGCAGGGCAGAAAAATTACCCCCAATATCAACATTGAAAAATAGGTTATTGGCGAAATAGGAGGCTGAATGAAAGGGAGATAAAGGGATATAGGAACTGGGCAGTCGTGTTGGATTGGGATATTGTTCACCTAACACAGATCAGTTGTAAGTTTCCGTGATCCAGCAATCACAGCGATGAAACAGAAAGAGCAAGTGAAAAATAATTCCTGGTGATACTTACTACATTTGTATTTTACCCTCTCCAGCTCCTCCTGCCTTAGGGATTGGTTCTTTCTGCATATTGATAGCTATTTACTCTTCTGTTGTATCTCTTGCGATTCCATCGGCGTCTGTTATATCTTCCTCTGCCCCAGTGACGTCTCTGCCAACGCTTCCACCAACCCCATCTTCTTCTTGAACCAGGTTTCTTTCTGCAACGCCAATGTCTTCCTCTTCTGTCATGACCCTAAAGTTAAAATATATCATTTAATGATGTAATCTTCCAAAATTCCTTAGCTTTTAGAATTTCCTTATTTGTTCAAGAGATGTATCTTCAGTCCAGAGAACACAAAGTTCTTAATATTGATATGTCTATAATCTGAATATCTGAAGAATCTGCCTTGACTAACCAACCAGTCTTACCTGCATGAAATCTGTCAGTCACCCAGTTTTAGGCTTCAGTGTCCTGCCTCACAGGGAGGTGTTGTGGCATGGTGGGTTAGAGATCCTGCCTCTGAACTAGAAGTCCAGAAGTCCCACCCCAAGACTTGATGGCCAAGGAAGGTGCAGTCATAACACAGTCAAACAGATTGAGTGTCAACCTGCAAAACTTTCCCAGCACGCCAATGGCTGGCAGTAAGAGCGGGAGAGACTCCTGGTCAGACTCACTTGATGTGGAGTGGTGACTTTCAAGCTCTAAACCCCCTGGCAACAGATAAGTGACCTGTTCCAGGAATAACTAGCTATGGAAACAGTTGAAAGTCTGCCTTAGTGCACCACTAGTGTACCCGATCAGGCGCTGGAGTGTGGCAACTGGAGGATTTTTACAGTAACTTCATTGCAGTGTTAATGTAAGCCTACTTGTGACACTAATAAATAAACTTTTTTAAACACTAGGGCTGGAAATCTACCACCTCGCCTGCCACAGAATCGGAGCGGGCAAGAGTCCAACAATGGAAACCTCCATTGACCTCGGGTGGGAATTTCCGGTCTCGCTCGAGCAAGGCTGTAAAATCTGGCCCTAGGTATGGGAAAAGGATTGGAATCCTGTGTCACATGGGCAGGTTCAAATCTGTCTCACATAGCGGTGTAGCTGTCTAGCTCAGCATTTATAGGACAACCCCCACTGCAGGACCAGTTATCCCGTTTCAGTGCAGTACTGAGGAGCGTTGCATTGCGACAGGCCACTCATACAGGTGAATAATGTTATCAGAATAGGAGCCGGGCACTCTGCTGGCCAACAGCTGCTCCCTACATCAGCAACACTAAAACCAGATTAATCACTCACTTATCTCATGTGCTATTTGTGGGACCTCGCTAGAAGCAAACTGCTTTTATAGAGTTGTGTGCATTATGGCTTTAACCAGCCACAGTCATTGGTTTGGGAACAGGTCAAATGCTATCGTCTGTAATTTGCTGATTTTGTTACTCTGTGTCAGTTTGCTATACAAATCCTCTCTCTGAGAAATGGATCGGAGGTCTCTGAAGTCTCTGGTTGCTGCTGTGTGGACTATGTGGCTGTGTAAACGGACTGCCGACCGTAAACTGTCCATTGGCATTACCAACAGGAATTCTATAGGCTTGTTCACCAATAATTGTCTGACCAGCCATACTGGTAACCAGGGCATTACAGCACCCCCAGGTATACATTAACCAGGGCATTACAGCACCCCCAGCTGTACATTAACCAGGGCATTACAGCACCCCCAGGTATACATTAACCAGAGCCCTGAGTCGCTTTGCCTAGGGAAGGAAATGTTACCTAAGGGAGTGCACCAAATGTTCATTCATGAGATTGGTTCCTGCGGTGGGAAAGAGAGATTGAGTAGTCTGGGCTAATAATCTCTGGAGTTTAGAAGTACTAGAAGTATATCACTGAGTAATATAAAATTCTTTAAGGGCTGAATGATAGCTTCACCTGGCCAGAGAAGCTAAAACTCGGGGTCATAACCTTCGGATAGGGGTTGCCATTTAGTACTGGGAAGAAAAGAACTCCTCAAAGGAGTGAGAATGTTTGGAATTCTCTACCACACACAGAATTGTCTGTTGATGAGTATATTCAAGGCAAAGTTTGAGAGATTTTTGGCTCTTCGGGAATCCAGAGATTCGAGGAATAGTTGAGAAAGTGGAGTTGAGTAGAAGATCAGCCATGATCTTGTTGAATAGGGGGATGTATGACCTACCCCTGTTCCTAAGTCTTCTGTTCTTAAGTTGTGATGTGGAGATGCCGGTGTTGGACTGGGGTGGGCACAGTAAGAAGTCTCACAACATCAGGTTAAAGTCCAACAGGTTTATTTGGAATCACGAGCTTTCGGAGCACTACTCCTTCATCAGGTGACTCACCTGATGAAGGGGCAGCGCTCCGAAAGCTTTTGCTACCAAATAAACCTGTTGGACTTTAACCTGGTGTTGTGAGGCTTCTTACTGTCCTTATGTTGGATGGTTTCAGCAGAGTATCCACAAAATCAGCATGAAATCTTCTTCTTTAAATGTATAAAAAAGAGAGAGGCCAAAGTGAACAGAGGCTGCTCAGAGAACGAGACTGGAAAAATAATAATGGGGAACCAAAAGTTAACGTTTATTTATTAGTGTCACAAGTGGGCTTACATTAACACTGCAATGAAGTTGCTGTGAAAATCCCCTAGTGGCCACACTCCAGCGCCTTTTCGGGTACACTGAGGGAGAATTTAGCACGGCCAATGCACCTAACCAGCACGTCTTTCAGACTGTGGGAGGAAACCGGAGCACCCGGAGGAAACCCACGCAGACACGAGGAGAACATGCAAACTCCGCACAAACAGTGACCCAAGTTGGGAATTGAACCTGGGTCCCTGGCGCTGTGAGGCAGCAGTGCTAACCACTGTGCCAACATGCCGCCCGAGATAAAATGGCAGAGGAATTAAATGGGTACTTTGCACCCGTCTTCACAGTGGACTTCATTAATAATACATTCCAAAAATACTAAGTTATCAAGGGGGAGAAGTGGGGAGGAATTACATACAGTGGGTGGAATTTTCCCACCTTTCTGTGCTAATCGAGTCACGTAGCGGGACGGGAAATATGAGCAAGAGGCGAAAAATTGGGCTCATGCCTGATTTTTTGCCTGTTCCAATATTGCCAGTCCCGTTCTGCCGTCGTAATCAACCTTTCACCCAGGAGGGGCACAAGGCTGATTTAAATATGAATAAGATAATTTTAATATCATTAGTCGGCCTGGGACATAATGGTCTGGGCTACTTAGCTTTCCAATCTTGTCAGCAGAGGTCCTCACCAGCCAGAATCACAGATGGTCCACACCCACCAGATACCCGGCAGTGTGAAAGGCAGCAGGACCTGATAGGGCGGAGCCTGGCAAAGGGATGCAGGTGGGCAGATAGGTAGTAGGGGATGGAAGATAGGGCCTCTGCATTCGGTGGGTGGGGCTGATTGGTGGGAGTGCAGATCGAGGGTTGACGCTGCCGTTCAGGAGGCTGGTGATTGGGGGGGTCCATGTGGGCGGTGATAATCGGGAGGGGTATATTGCAGGGGTGGGGGTTTGATAGATTTCCCAGTTCACTGTGTAGACTGGGAGGACAGGTCACATGCGCCATAGCACCCCAAGCAGTCTGCAGCCAGTTTCCTGGTGTGAATAGGCTCTGCACCCCCACCATCTCCCCCCACCCCTCCCCTCGTATTTCACAGAGTGCCATAAGCTCATGAAACTTGCTCGCTGGGAAGATTTTCTGAGAAAATTCTGCCCAGTAATTATCATTAGAGAAAAATTATTAGAGAAACTAATGGGGCTGAAAACTGAGAAATCCCTAGAGATGATGGGCTGCATCCTAGGATATGAAAGGAAGGAGATAGTGGATGCATTGGCAGCAATCTTCCAAGAATCCCCCAATTCTGGAAATTCTGGAAAAGTCTAGAGGCCTACCTTGATCTCCCGCACCCCTCCACCCCGGATTCCACCGCCCCCCCCCCCCACCCGCCACCCCCCCGCCCCCCCCGACCGCCCCGACTGGCAGTCCCAATTCCTCCACACCCGCATTGACGACTGTCCCCTGTAGTCCCGACCCCGCCCCGATGGCCAGCCCCAATCACTGGCCTCCCCCACTGATCCTGAATGCAGAGTGGCAGCCAGACCCCTCACCCCCACCGATTGCCCAGAAGCCCTGCCCCCAACAGGCCCCATCCCCAATAGGCTTTGCCCCCCTTGCCACTGCCATGTGCAGTGCCAAGATGCCCCTGGACACTGGCACTTTGCCCCTTGGGCAGTTCCGGGGGCCCAGACTGACACTGTCAAGGTGGCAATGCCCAGGGGGCACCCCACCTGGCGCCCGACCCTCTGGAGTGCCATGATTACCCCCCTTCACTCCAGCTGGGTTGGGCCACAAGCTCCACACAAATAGGGAGCTATAGTAACTCCCGCTGGAGTGAAATACTCCTGGTGGGGGAAGAGGCAAGCAGGCCAGGAGACTCCAGTCCCGGGCCTGCTAATTATATTTAAATCACATTAAAATTACCCACATTAAAATTATCCAGCTCTGTGCCAACGTCTGAGGCGAAGCTGATGGCGCCAGAAATCTAACGCTGAGAGATGTGCTCAGGGCCGGATGCCTAGCGCAGACCGCACTAATCGGGCACCGCTTAAATCTCCCAGCCCACGGCACTAGAAAACCAGCAGAGCAGGATGAGAGAATCACCTCCTTTTTCTCTCAGAGGGGAGGGAATCTGTGGAATTCTTTACTGCAGAGGGCCGTAGAGGTTGAGTCATTAAGTATGTTCAAGGCTGAGATAGACAGATTTTTAATCAGTAAGGGAATCGAGAGATTGTGGGGAAAAGGAAAGTGGGAGTTGTGGATTATCACACCAGCTCAGTCATGACCTCATTGAATGGCAGAGTAGACTCAATGGGCCGAATGGCCTACTTCTGCTTCTATGTCTTCTGGTCCCGTGAAAAGATCATTGCAATTTAGTAACATAAAGCAAGAGATAATCCATTTGCACAATCCTCTGTGCTGGAAATCTGCTGTACTTACACTGCTAGTTCCACACAGGTTTCCAGACCATCACTTCCTTTAACAATAATGTATTTTTAAAAATCTGTGGTTTACCCTTCTACTGCATTCCTCTGATGATTCGCTGCTTTCTGATGATGACAATGGTGGTGATTTGGTTGTTGATGTTGTTGTTGTTGTTGATGTTGACGTTGGGATTGAGGTTGAGGTTGGGAGTGAGCTTGGGGTTGAGGTTGGGGTTGAGGTTGGGATTGAGGTTGGGATTGAGGTTGGGGTTGGGATTGAGGTTGGGATTGAGGTTGGGATTGAGGTTGGGATTGAGGTTGGGGTTGGGATTGAGGTTGGGGTTGGGATTGAGGTTGGGGTTGGAATTGAGGTTGGGATTGAGGTTGGGATTGAGGTTGGGGTTGAGATTGAGGTTGAGGTTGAAATTGCGGTTGGGGTTGGGATTGAGGTTGAGGTTGGGATTGAGGTTGGGGTTGGCATTGAGGTTGGGGTTGGAATTGAGGTTGGGATGGAGGTTGGGATTGAGGTTGGGGTTGGGATTGAGGTTGGGGTTGGAATTGAGGTTGGGGTTGGAATTGATGTTGGGATTGAGGTTGGGGTTAAGGTTGGGATTGAGGTTGGTATTGAGGTTGGGATTGAGGTTGGGATTGAGGTTAAGGTTGGGATTGAGGTTGGGGTTAAGGTTGGGGTTGAGTTTGGGATTGAGGTTGGGATTGAGGTTGGGATTGAGGTTGGGGTTGGGATTGAGGTTGGGCTTGAGGTTGGGATTGAGCTTGGTGTTGAGTTTGGTGTTGAGTTTGGTGTTGGGGTTGTCAAGTTTGTGCTTATGCATTGTACCACAGCACTTGGAGATCCCAAACGTGGAATTGTGACCCAGCTGATGCAAGTAGCAGTTTTCTACAGATAGAGTGAGAGTGTAACTCAGTTATAATCTCCAAAAGCACAGTAAATTTTGTAATAATGAGTGAGCTTCAACAGTAGAATATTGAACAAATGGTTACATACTTGAGTGCCAGAATATTGTAACATCAAAGCGTTTTATTAACACAGGATATTGGTTAATCATCAGGGTAAATTTTCATTGCACATTAATGTGATATTGTGATAGTTTTACAGAGAGGGAGAACTTTCTAACTGTTCAGTGTGGGAGATTGAATCATGTTATTCTTTCAGTTTCCTGAACTGCACTGTCACAGGTGGGATTTTCCATTGGGAGCGATGGTTGGACTGCTCAAAGACAGATTGTGGATTCAGGATAGGACTCTGTCACCTGTTATTTTCCCATCATTAACACTTCAACAACACTGGGCGTCAGGAATGCTGCTGCATTCTGATATCCAGCATTTGCTAAAACACTAGAAGGCAGAGTGTGAGAAATGAAGGAACTGCGTCCTTCATGAAACTGAGCACTGAACTGACCCGACTGGATCAGAAAAGCGAGGTCACTGAGAGAGCAATGGAGGCAAATCCTGAAACTCTTTACCAAAATGATAGAATTTACATTTTCTGAAATGTGCCTTTGTTGTATTTTAACCTCCTCCTCATCAACTGCACCCCACCCCAACTATCACACCATAGTCTGCGTACACCTCCCTGACTGTCACACCCAGGGGTCTGTATCCTCGCCTTTAAATGTTTGTTACTTTTTGAACCTTTTGTCTGAGGGAATGCTTTGATGTTTGACTCTGTGCCACAGAATTGATGGAACAGTTATATTCACAGCAATCATTCTGTTCAAAAACCTTTGATGGTGGTGTGACAATGAGTGACTCAGACCCATTTAATATTCACTGAACAGTTTGAGGTTTCTCTGTAGTGGTGTTTCAGGATTTATAACCAGTGGATAGAAAATAGAAACTTATTTCAAATGAGTCATTCATTGACAATGTGCAGGAATGATTAATGAGAAAAGCTCTCGCTGTTCTTATGGCACTGTTTTACCTGAATTCACAGGTAGAATTACAGAATCCTTTTACAAAGTGAAATTGTTTTCTGATGGCTGGATTCACTGTAATTTATTACGTTTTGAGCAATAATTTCATTAAGCAAATTAAAAATTAAACAACCCTCTTTTTAGATCACTTCCCACAAAACCCGTGACAAGCAGCGAAGCTTCTGAATGTTGAAGAAGGTTAAAGGTTAATGCTGAAAGCAGCAGATAACTTCACAGAATCACAGAATACTGCAGTACAGAAGAGACCCTTCAGCCCATTGACTCTGCACCGACGCATGAAAAGCCCTGACCTGTCCACCTAATCCCACTGGCCAGCACTTAGCCCATAGCCCTGAATGTTATGATGTGCCAAGTACTCATCCAGGTACTTTTTAAAGGATGTGAGGCATCCCGCCTCCACCACCCTCCCAGGCAGTGCATTCCAAACTGTTAGCACCCTTTGAGCAAAAAAGGTTTTCTTCAAATCCCCCCCAAACCTGCTTCCCCTCACCTTGTACCGATGTCCCCTCATGACTGACCCTTCAATTAAGGGGAACAGCTGCTCCCTATCCACCCTGTCCATGTCCCTCATAATCTTGCACACCTCAATCAGGTCGCCCCTCAGTCTTCTCTGCTCCAGAGAAAACAACTCAAGCCTATCCAACCTCTCTTTATAACTTAAATATTCCGTCCCAGGCAGCATCCTGATGAATCTCCTCTGCACCCCCTCCAGTGCATTCACGTCCTTCCTATAATGTGGCGACCAGAACTGCACACAGTGCTCCAGCTGTGGCCTCACCAAAGTTCTATACAACTCCATCATGACCTCTCTGCTTTTGTAATCTATACCCCGGTTGGTAAAGGCGAGTGTGCCATATGCCTTTTTCACCATCCTATTAACCTGCCTTTCCGCCTTCAGAGATCTATGGACAAACACGCCAAGGTCCCTTTGTTTTTCGGAACTTCCCAGTGTCAGACCTTTCACAGTATACTTCCTTGTCAAATTACTCCTTCTAAAGTGCATCACCTCACACTTTTCAGGGTTAAATTCCATCTGCCACTTATCCGCCCATTTGACCATCTCATCGATTATCTTCCTGTAACCCAAGGCACTCAACCTCACTGTTAACCACTTGGCCAATCTTTGTGTCATCAGCAAACTTACTGATCCTACCCCCCACATAGTCGTCTATGTCATTTATATAAATGACGAACAATAGGAGGCCCAGCACGGATCCCCGTGGTACATAGAACATAGAACAGTACAGCACAGAACAGGTCCTTCGGCCCTCGATCTTGTGCCGAGCTTTGTCCGAAACCAAGATCAAGCTATCCCACTCCCTATCATTCTGGTGTGCTCCATGTGTCTATCCAATAACCGCTTGAAAGTTCCTAAAGTGTCCGACTCCACTATCACAGCAGGCAGTCCATTCCACACCCCAAACACTCTCTGAGTAAAGAACCTACCTCGGACATCCCTCCTATATCTCCCACCATGAACCTTATAGTTATGCCCCCTAGTAACAGCCACATTCATTGAGGAAATAGCCTCTGAACGCCCACTCTATCTATCCCCCTTATCATCTTATAAACCTCTATAAAGTCGCCTCTCATCCTCCTCCGCTCTAAAGAGAAAAGCTCTAGTTCCCTCAACCTTTCCTCATAAGACCTACCCTCCAAACCAGGCAGCATCCTGGTAAATCTCCTCTGCACTCTCTTCAATGCTTCCACATCCTTCTTATAGTGAGGTGACCAGAACTGCACACAATATTCCAAATGTGATCTCACCAAGGTCCTGGACAGTTGCAGCATAACCCCACGGCTCTTAAACTCAAACCCCCTGTTAATAAACGCTAACGCATTTTCGGCCTTCTTCACGGCTCTATCCACTTGAGTGGCAACCTTCAGAGATCTGTGGATATGAACGCCAAGATCTCTCTGTTCCTCCACATTCCTCAGAACCCTGCCGTTGACCCTGTAATCCGCATTCAAATTTGTCCTACCAAAATGAATCACCTCGCACTTATCAGTGTTAAACTCCATCTGCCATTTTTCGGCCCAGCTCTGCATCCTATCAATGTCTCTTTGCAGCCTACAACAGCCCTCCACCTCATCCACTACTTCACCAATCTTGGTGTCATCAGCAAATTTACTGCCCACCGTTTAGCCCCCTCCTCCAAGTCATTGATAAAAATCACAATAGCAGAGGACCCAGCACTGATCCCTGTGGTACACCGCTGGTAACTGGTCTCCAGTCCAAAAATTTTCCATCCACCACCACCCTCTGTCTTCGATGAGATAGCCAGTTACTTATCCAATCAGCCAAATTTCCCTCTATCCCACACCTCCTTACTTTCTTCATGAGCCTACCATGGGGAACCTTATCAAACGCCTTACTAAAATCCATGTATACGACATCAACTGCTCTACCTTCATCTACACACTTAGTTACCTCCTCAAAGAATTCAATCAAATTTGTGAGGCAAGATTTACCCTTAACGAATCCGTGCTGACTATCACGGATTAAGCGGCATCTTTCCAAATGGTCATAAATCCTATCCCTCAGGCCTTTTCCATTAACTTACCGACCACCAAAGTAAGACTAACTGGCCTATAATTACCAGGGCCATTCCTATTTCCTTTCTTGAACAGAGGAGCAACATTCGCCACTCTCCAGTCCTCTGGCACTATCCCCGTGGACAGTGAGGACCCAAAGGTCAAAGCCAAAGGCTCTGCAATCTCATCCCGTGCCTACCAAAGAATCCTAGGATATATCCCATCTGGCCCAGGGGACTTATCGACCCTCAGGTTTTTCAAAATTGCTAATACACCTTCCCTCAGAACATCTACCTCCTCCAGCCTATCAGCCTGTATCCCATTCTCATCCTCAAAAACATGGTCCCTCTCCTTGGTGAACACTGAAGAAAAGTATTCATTCATCGCCTCTTCTATCTCTTCTGACTCCATGCACAAGTTCCCACTACTATCCTTGACCGGCCCTAACCTCACCCTAGTCATTCTTTTATTTCTCACATAAGAGTAAAAAGCCTTGGGGTTTTCCTTGATCCGACCCACCAAGGACTTCTCATGCCCCCTCCTAGCTCTCCTAAGCCCTTTTTTTAGCTCATCCCTTGCTACCTTGTAACCCTCAAGCGACCCAACTGAACCTTGTTTTCTCATCCTTACATACGCTTCCTTTTTCCTCTTGACAAGACATTCAACCTCTTTTGTGAACCATGGTTCCCTCACTCGGCCATTTCCTCCCTGCCTGACAGGGACATGCCTATCAAGGACACGCAGTATTTGTTCCTTGAACAAGCTCCACTTTTTATTTGTGCCTTTCCCTGACAGTTTCTGTTCCCATCTTATGCTCCCTAATTCTTGCCTAATCGCATCATAATTACCCCTCCCCCAATTATAAACCTTGCCCTGCCGTACGGCCCTATCCCTCTCCATTGCAATGATGAAAGACACCGAATTATGGTCACTATCTCCAAAGTGCTCTCCCACAACCTAACACTTGGCCCGGTTCATTACCCAGTACCAAGTCCAATGTGGCCCCACCTCTTGTCGGGCTATCCACATATTGTGTCGGGAAACCCTCCTGCACACACTGTACAAAAACTGCCCCATCCGAACTATTCGACCTATAAAGGTTCCAATCAATGTTTGGGAAGTTAAAATCATCCATGACAACTACCCTGTGACCTCCACACCTATCCATAATCTGCTTTGCAATTTCTTCCTCTACATCTCTATTACTATTTGGGGGCCTATAGAAAACCTCCAACAACGTGACCGCTCCTTTCCTATTTCTAACTTCAGCTCATAATACCTCAGCAGGCAGATCCCCCTCGAACTGCCTTTCAGCAGCCGTTAAACTATCCTTGATTAACAATGCCACTCCTCCACCTCTTTTACCACCTTCCCTACTCTTACTGAAACATCTATACCCCGGAACTTCCAACAACCATTCCTGTCCCTGTTCTAACCATGTCTCCATAATGGCCACAACATCGTAGTCCCAAGTACCAATCCACGCTCCAAGTTCACCTACCTTATTCCGGATGCTCCTTGCATTGAAGTAGACACACTTCAACCCACCTTCCTGTCTGCCGGTACACTCCTACGACCTTGATACCCTCCTCAGTACCTCACTAAACTCAACACTGGCTTCTGGACTACAGCTCGTTTTCCCATCCCCCTGACAAATTAGTTTAAACCCCCCCGAAGAGCCGTCGCAAATTTCCCTCCCAGGATATTGGTGCCCCTCTGGTTCAGGTGCAAACTGTCCTGTTTGTACAGGTCCCACCTTCCCCCAGAATGTGCTCCAATTATCCATGAAACTGAAACCCTCCCTCCTACACCATTCCTGCAGCCACGTGTTTAACTGCACTCTCTCCCTGTTCCTCAACTCACTAGCACGTGGCACCGGCAACAAACCAGAGGTGACAACATGGTTTATCCTGGCTCTCAGCTTCCACCCTAGCTCCCTAAATTCTTGTTTTAAATTCCCGTCCCTTCTCTTACCTATGTCGTTGGTACCGATGTGTGCCACGACTTGTGACTGTTCCCCCTCCCCCTTAAGGATCCTGAAAACACGGTCCAAGACGTCACGGACCCTGGCACCCGGGAGGCAACATACCATCCGTGAGTCTCTTTCGCTGCCACAGAACCTCCTATCTGTCCCTCTAACTGTCGAGTCCCCAATAACTATTGCTCTCCTGTTCTCCCCCCTTCCCTTCTGAGCCACAGGGACAGACTCAGTGCTGGAGATCCGGTCACTGTGGCTTACCACTGGTAGGTCGTCCCCCCCAACAGTATCCAAAGCGGTATATTTGTTGCTGAGGGGAACGTCCACAGGGGATCCCTGCACGGACTGCTTCCTCCCAGCCCCTCGCACCGTCACCCATCTATCTTCATTCTTCGGAGTAACTACATCCCTGAAGCTTCTATCTATGGTCACTGGCATCCAGTCACTAAAACAGCCGTCTGTCACCACCCTATGTCCCCTATCACTAAGCCAATTATGAATCCACCTTTGAGCGGCACGGTAGCACAGTGGTTAGCACTGCTGCTTCACAGCTCCAGGGACCTGGGTTCGATTCCCGGCTTGGGTGACTGTCTGTGTGGAGTTTGCACATTCTCCTCGTGTCTGCGTGGGTTTCCTCCGGGTGCTCCGGTTTCCTCCCACAGTCCAAAGATGTGCAGGTTAGGTTGATTGGCCATGCTAAAATTGCCCCTTAGTGTCCTGGGACGCGTAGATTAGAGGGATTAGCGGGTAAAATATGTAGGGTTATAGGGGTAGGGCCTGGGTGGGATTGTGGTCGGTGCAGACTCGATGGGCCGAATGGCCTCTTTCTGTACTGTAGGGTTTCTATGTTTCTATCACCGTGTATCCAATGTGCAGTTGCCTTCTTAATAAATCTCCCATGTGGGACTTTGAGTTGCTTGGTGCTTGTTAGAAACCCAGGTGTGATTTGATGGTCGATCATCTTAATAGTGCCACTCACTCCCACTCCAGTCTCCCTGTACCCAGCCTCCTGTAGCAATATTAACACTGCGTTCACTCCCACTCCAGTCTCTCTGTACCCAGCCTCCTGTAGCAATATTAACACTGCGTTCACTCCCACTCCAGTCTCTCTGTACCCAGCCTCCTGTAGCAATGTTAACACTGCGTTCACCCCCACTCCCGTCTCTCTGTACCCAGCCTCCTGTAGCAATGTTAACACTGCGTTCACTCCTACTGCTTCAAAAGGCTAGTCATGGCATGAATCAATTCCAGCCTCCCAGACTATCTGGATCCACTACACTTTGCCAACTGCCGCAACAGTCCACAGCAGACGCCATTTCCCTGGCCCTGCACTCAACCTTGGAACACCTAGATAATAAGGATACCTATGTCAGATTCCTATTTATTGACTACAGCTCAACCTTCAACACTATAATTCCCAGGAAACCCATCTCCAAACTCCGTGGCCTGGGCCTCGGCACCTCCCTCTGTGACTAGATCCTGAACTTCCTAACTCACAGACCACAATCAGTAAGGATAGACAACAACACCTCCTCCACAATCATCCTCAACAGCGGTGCCCCACTAGGCTGTGTTCTCAGCCCCCTACTATACTCCTTGTACACCTATGACTGTGCGGCCAAATTCCCCTCCAACTCGATTTTCAAGATTGCTGACGACACCACCGTAGTGAGTCAGATCTCAAACAATGACGAGACAGAGAACAGGAATGAGATAGAGAATCTGGTGAACTGGTGCAGCAACAATAATCTCTCCCTCAATGTCAACAAAACAAAGGAGATTGTCACTGACTTCAGGAAGCGTAAAGAAAAACATGCGCCTGTCTACATCAATGGGGACAAAGTAGAAAGGGTCGAGAGCTTCATGTTTTTAGGTGTCAGATCACCAATGACCTGTCCTGGTCCCTCCATGCCAACACGATAGTTTAAGAAAGCCCACCAATGCCTCTACTTTCTCAGAAGACTGAGGAAATTTGACATGTCCGCTACGACTCTCACCAACGTTTACAGATGCACCATAGAAAGCGTTATTTCTGGTTGTATCACAGCTTGGTATGGCTCCTGCTCTGCCCAAGACCGCAAGGAACTACAAAAGGTCGTGAATGTAGCCCAATCCATCACGCAAACCAGCCTCCCATCCATTGACTCTGTCTACACTTCCCGCTGCCTCGACAAAGCAGCCAGCATAATTAAGGACACCACGCACCCCGGACATTCTCTCTTCCACCTTCTCCCTTCGGGAAAAAGATACAAAAGTCTGAGGTCACGTACCAACCGACTCAAGAACAGCTTCTTCCCTGCTGCTGTCAGACTTTTGAATGGAGCTACCTTGAACTAAGGTGATCTTTCTCTACACCCTGTCATGACTGTAACACTACATTCTGCACTCTCTCCTTTCCTTCTCTATGAACGGTATGTTTTGTCTGTATAGCGCGCAAGAAAAAATATTTTTCACTGTATGACAATAATAAATCAAATCAAATCAAAACTCCAGTCTCTCTGTACCCGGCCTCCTGTAGCAATGTTAACATTGCGTTCACTCCCACTCCAGTCTCTCTGTACCTGGACCCCTGGAGCAATGTTAACACTGCGTTCACTCCCTCTCCAGTCTCGCTGTACCCGGGCTCCTGGAGCAATGCTAACACTGCGTTCACTACCACTCCAGTTTCCCTGTACCCGGCTTCCCGTAGCAAGGTTAACACTGCGTTCACTCCCTCTCCAGTTTCCCTGTACCCGGCCTCCAGTAGCAATGCTAACACTGCGTTCACTACCACTCCAGTCTCGCTGTACCCGGGCTCCTGGAGCAATGTTAACACTGTGTTCACTCCCACTCCAGTCTCTCTGTACCCGGGTTCCTGTAGCAATGTTAATACTGCACTCACTCCCACTCCAGTCTCGCTGTACCCGGCCTCCTGTACCATTCCAGTGAAGCTCAACCGATCTCGAGGAGTAGCACCTGATCTTTTGAGTAGTGCTTTTCCAGTTTCTTTTCCTCTTGATTCCTTTAAAGCAGGATTTGACTCCTTCTCAATTTTCCAAAAACAACCCTACTCGATCCAGTACTTTAAATCTACATTGTTCATTGTCTTTCTCCAAAACCAATTTGTACTCCCTGATACTATGATCACTATTGCTGAGATGCTCCCTGACTCTTTTACTCTCCATTTGAGCCATTTCATTCTCAAGGATTCATCAATGCCCCTTCCTCATTGATCTGGAAAAATATTGATCAAGGATATCCTCCTGAACACACTTCAAAAATGACACCCTCTTTCTACTGGAACACAATTCCCCATTCAATACCGGGGTGTTTAAAGTCTCCCATTGTCATTACTCCAACTCTTACAACTCTCAGTTATTTCCTTCCCACTCTGTGTCTATAAAAGGCACCATCTAGTGGATTTGCTCCTTTTCTTAGTTTCTTAGCTTCACCCAGATAGAATCTGTCTTTGATTCCTCAAGGAGATTCTCTCTTTCCAGCACTGTAAAAAAGATCCAGAGTCAAACCTCTACCCCCACCTCCTATTATGACTTTCCAGAATACTTTGTACCCAGGAATATTAAACATCTAATTCTCCCCTATTTGATCCAGGCCTCAGTTATCGACACTACATCATTGTCTCCCGTGGTTAATCTCGCCTGCAGAATCACACTTTTTGCATTTACACACATTACACTTCAAATTGAAATTAGATTTCATTGTATTTTCTATCATCCCACCTAATTCTTTATTATCTCTAACCCTCCCTCCCACTTCCACCAAGCACCTTATTTCTAATTTTTAATGTTACATCTCGCTGTCCAACCCCCTGGCAAATTAATTTACCCCCCCTCCCCCCACCCCACACCTGACCCCGTGCACTAGTTTAGGATCCCAGCTCCATATAGCTGTAACCGGACCATCTAGAACAGTTCCCACTTGCTGCAGAGCTGGATTAATGTCACAGGAATCCGAAACTCTCCCTCCGACAGGATATTTCCTGTGATACCCTCCTTTTTCTTCTCTCACTCACACGTGGCACTGGAGGTGATCCAGAAATTCAGGCTTTGCTTTTTCTTTCTTCCAAGCTTTGGAAACTGTGACTACAGGGCCTCCATTGCCTCACTATGCTGCTGGCATTGACCGGACCATGGCTCCTTGTACCTCCCCATCTCCAGCACAGAATGTGCTGCACACTCACGTGTTGTCCCTGACACTAGAGAGACAATTATCAAATAGGTCCCATCCACATCAACAGTATCTGACTGTATCCCCACACTATTCAATTTCCAATTACTAATGTATTCCTACACTTCCCTGTAACTTTCCCGTGTAGTCCTTCAGTTCCCATTGCTAGACCCAGAACAACGGTTCAAGATTCCGTCACCCTCATTTGTTCACTGCTGAATATTAGTTTGAGTGAGCCACACTCTGAAACAATTCTTGGACTGTCTGCCTCTTTTTATCCTTCTGGGAAGTCACCCACTTGTTATTCTGAATTCTATTCAGCTGTGGAGTAATGATCTTGCAGAACCTATGATCCAGGAAACAGGGATCCACTGTTTGCCCTGCACTGAATCTCATTATCCCAGAGCACAGGAACCACCCCCTCCGCACCCCCCCCCCCCCCCCCCCCCCCCCCCCCCCCCGCCCGGCCCCTCTCTTATAGGAGTCCAGCAGCTGGAAACACTCCCTTCAGCCTCCAGGGCACAAGAGGCAGTCAAAAGTTCCCACGTGGTGCAGGAATAGCAGGTTGTAGTTCACAGAAAAGGAAATGTAGAAAGACCACAATTAGAAAAGGAGAGACAGCCATTAGCGAAACATAGAATTCACAACATGGAGACCCCACCCTGACCAAGTCCCACTAAGTGTTCAATTCTGGTCAGAAGGATGTGGAGGTTTTGGAGAGGGTACAGAAAAGATTTACCAGGATGTTGCCTGGTATGGAGGGCATTAGCTACAAGGAGAGGTTGGAGAAACTTAGTTTGTTCTGGAACGATGGAGGTTGAGGGGCGACCTGATCGAAGTGTACAAGGTTATGAGGGGCATGGACAGAGTGGATAGTCAGAAGCTTTTTCCCAGGGTGGAAGAGTCAATTACTAGGGGGCATAGGTTTAAGGTGTGAAGGGCAAGGGTTAAAGGAGATGTATGAGACAAGTTTTTTACACGGAGGATGGTGGGTGCCGCGGGAGGTAGTGGAAGCAGATATGATAGTGACTTTTAAGGGGCACCTGGACAAAAACATGAATAGGATGGGAATAGAGGGATATGGTCCCCGGAAGGGTAGGGGGTTTTAGTTCAGTCGGGCAGCATGGTTGGTGCAGACCTGGAGGGCCGAAGGGCCTGTTCCTGTGCTGTAATTTTCTTTGTTCACTGTCTATAGATAATTTATACAATAACGCATCACAAATGTCTACTTTAGTCCATTCCTGAGGAGTAGTTTGTGCAGCAGTGGCAAGGCATTGAAAACACTGAGTTCTCAGGGGGTAAAGAACATAGGAATATGGGAGGAAAAGCAGACCTTTGCTGCAAGTCAGCCTTTATTGCAATAGGATCTAAAAGGAGGAAAATCTTGCTACAATTCCACAAGGCACTGATTGGACTGCAGCTGGAGAGCTGTGTACAGTTTTGCTCACCTTACCTCGGAGGGATAGATTTCAGTTAGAAGCAGTTTTGAGAAGATGCACTTGTTTGATTCCTGGGGTGATGGGATTGTTTTATGAGGAATGGTTGAGCAGGTTGGGCCTATACTCATTGGTGTTTAGAAAAAGAAGAGGTGATCTTATTGAAACATACATGACTCTGAGGGGGCTTGACAGGGTGGATGCTGGGAGGATGTTTCCCCTTGTGGGAGAATCTGGAACTTGGGGACACAGGGAATTCGTGCAAAAGAGCTTAAAGGCTCTTTTAATAAAGAGTTTTAAATGAGTTGAATTTTAACTTGGAGTCTCTGAGACAATGAGCTATCTCGTACAGTTTCAGTGGATGGGAAGAGGGATGGAACCATTGACACAGCGTCAGGGTGAGCATGTGGTGGCGAAGACAACAGTTTCAGATTTGACAGGGCCTGGTTTTACCATTTTGATTCCAAGTGCTGAATCTGGGTGTAATTCAGATCCGACTTGGAAACCTGTTTCCAGGCGCCCCCCATACACACTCAGCCTGAAAAAAAATCACGGGTCTGAATCGCGCAGTGGGCGGGGCTTATCGTGCCTGAGACGCTGCAGCTCCAATCGGAGCCTTCAACTGCGCATGCACAGTAAGAAAAAAATGGAAAACCGCTCCCCTGTCACATCACTCCCGGGCCGCAAAAAGTGGATAAAGCGGCCTGGGAGTGAAAAGTGGAAGGGATGGCCTCCACAGACATCATCCCACGCCCACAACATAACTGTCCCCCTTATCCACCCACCTCACCCCGCTACCCAGACCGATCGCAACCCTCTGACCCCTTTCCCCCCACTGACCGCCTGCAGAGTGCAAACGGACCGCCCCGCCCCCTCACCCTCCCCCACCAGAGAATGATCGGGCCTCCCCCTCCCGCCCCCCAACCAGAGAATGATTGGGCCTCCCTCCTCCCCCCATCTCCCACCAGAGATACATCTGACCCACCTCCTCCTCCCCTCTCCCCTAACACCAGAGAGCAATCTGGCCCTCCTCACCACCCCCCCCTCCGTTCCCCCCCGCCCCCCCCCCCACACGAGAATGATCTGACCCACCTCCCCCCCGCACCCCCGCCCCCACACCCCACCACCACTGATCTGAGAGAGCTGTTGGAAGCTCTGAACTTACCTCTTCAGAAGCTGGAGCGCCCGAAACAGACCTTTACCAAGCATTTCTGCCTCGTGCCGAATCTGGACGGGCGAACGCGATGGTAAAGGGGGAAGTGCAGGTCAGCCCATTAATTCAATTTAGATGCATGCAAATGCATTTAAATCGCCGTTGATCCCATTTCGGGTGCGATTCAGATCGCGGTCATTTTCGGGCCTTGGCAAAGTGGGCATCTGCACGGGTGTGGATCACACTAATTGCCTCATGCCCGACTTTACCCGAAAACGGGTGCGACGCAATGATAAAATCGGGCCCACTGTGTTCATCTGAAGGAAGTTGTAGCTCACCCAGGACTGAATGATGAACTAGCAGGCTGACAGTACTGTAATGGATGGATTATGATGGTGGGGCAGAGATTGAACTGGGCGTCATCAGCGGACATGTTTGAACCTGACCCCAGGTTTTCGGAGGGTGTTGCCAAGGGACAGCATGTAGATGTGGAAATATTGGCAGCAAAGGATACATTCCACAGATAACTGAGGGAGGTAGGAAGCAGAGTCGTTCCTCAAGGCGGCCTGCTTACTATTGGATAAATAAGAAAGGGCTGTGCCGCTCAGCCGGACAACGGAGGAGATTCATTGATGAGGCGACTGCATCAGAATCAATGTTTTTGTCTAATTGCTCTTGCACTGATCCCAGCTTGTTCCAAGTTGACAGCAGAACCTTCCAAAACTATCCCCACACTGCTGAGACACAGGGGGGTAATTTATTGGTTTCTGCTGCATGGGGGGGTTGGGGGGGTTTGGGGGGGGGGGGTGGGGGTTTGGGTTTGGGTTTGGGTGAGGGGGGGGCAATGAGAAATATTACCCAACCGCAGAGTAAATGTCAAATGTTCCATGGTCGGTCATTGTGCCATGCTACTGTCACAGGAAAGCTCCCAGTGTTAGGATCAATTATAATAAGTGACTAACAGTGTAATACTCACAGCTTCCGGGACGGGGATCAGTGTACAATTTGTCGGATCTGCTCCAGAGCTTTTGTTGCACACAGTTTCCTGGATCTCAATCGTTACATTGATCCGGGATTCACCTTCTGTGAAAACAGGAGACTAACCAAAGGGTTAGAGTTATCGTTAGAATCATAGAATCCTATAGTGCAGAAAGAGGCCATTCAGCCCATCGAGCCTGCATCGACAACAATCCCACTCAGGCCCTATCCCCATAATCCCACATACTTACCCTGCTGATTTCCCCAACGCCAAGGGTCAACCGGGCATGGCCCAACAACCCAATCCACGCATCCCCAACTGTGGGAGGAAACTGGAGCACCTGGAGGAAACCCACGCAGATACGGGGGGAATGTGCAAACTCCACACAGACAGTGACCCAAGCCGGGAATCGAACCCGTGTCCCTGGCGCTGTGAGGCAGCAGTGCTAACCACTGTGCCACCGTGCTGAGTCTTTCCTACGTCACTGAGTGTTTTTTATATCAGAACTCCAATTAAATCCCATTGCAGTGGGAGTCCCAGCACTTCAGCAACAAATGTGCTCCAACAATCTGTAAGTATGAACTGACACACAATGTTTCATGGGAAAAAACACAACTTGGTTTCCCCGCATTGTGTAAATGAAACAAAAGCTGCAGCTGTTATTAAATGAATTGCACAGTCTCTGGGAACAGGCTGGAAACACAGACTTGTGATTGGTTTTTGTTGAAGGCAGTGTCCCTTTAAGGGGCTGCCCCTTTTATTTTGTCCCTCAGTTTGTTTGATTTTGTTTAATTGTTTTATACAAAGAGGCTGTGAATGGAGTTGGCCTGTTAGAAACATATAGATTTACAAAATATAAATCAAATACTTAAATTTTGCAAAATTATCAAACCAGTGAATCAGGAAGATGCCGCGATTCTCCAGCCATTGGGATTCTAATCGAGGCTCGCGCACCTGGAGAATCTGTCCTCAGCCTGAAACATTGGCCGGAATTACAACGGCTTTCTCCATGGGCCTCGGGCGGGATCGTACGATCGTAGACCGTCACTGCACACGCTACCGCCCCCACCTCCCACACAGCACCGACCATCACCGCACATGCCACCGCCATCCCCCACACAGCACAGACCATCACCGCACACGCTACTGCCCCCTACACAGCACAGACCATCACTGCACACGCTACCCCCACACACACAGCACAGACCATCACTGCACACGCTACCCCCACACACACAGCACAGACCATCACTGCACACGCTACCCCCACACACACAGCACAGACCATCACTGCACACGCTACCCCCACACACACAGCACAGACCATCACTGCACACGCTACTGCCTTTCCAGAACAGACCGTCACCGCACATGCTACCACCCCCACACACAGCACCGCCGTCACTGCACACGCTACCGCCCCCCCACACAGCACCGACCGTTGCCGCACACGCTACCCCCCCACACAGCACAGGCCGTCACTGTATACGCTATCCCCACACACACAACACCGACAGTCGCTGCAACACGCTACCCCCCCCAACACACAGCACCAACCATCACTGCACATGCTACCGCCCTCACCCACACAACACTGGCCTTCACCGCAACACGCTACCGCCCCCCACACAGCACCGACAGTCACCGCACACGCTACCTCCCCCACACAACACAGACTGTCACCGCACACGCTACCTCCCCCACACAACACAGACTGTCACCGCACACGCTACCTCCCCCACACAACACAGACTGTCACCGCACACGCTACCTCCCCCACACAACACAGACTGTCACCGCACACGCTACCTCCCCCACACAACACAGACTGTCACCGCACACGCTACCTCCCCCACACAACACAGACTGTCACCGCACATGCAACCCCCCCCTACCCCCCCCCCCCCCACCCCCACAGCACAGACTGTCACCATGCATGTACTTTCCTGCTATCATTTTACATTTGCCAGAAATCAATCTTTGAGCTCCTCGCAAACTACCCCCCCAAACCCCACCATCCCCCCTCCCACTCCTCACCCCCCACCCCCACCCCCCTTCCAGCCATTCAACCCAACCCCACTGCGGGGGGGTTGGAAAATCCTCCCCATTCACTCTGTTCCTGCCAAGTAATTGAGCAACTTGGGTTTTTATTTCAGATTTCCAGCATCTGCAGTAATTTACTTTTGTGTATAGTTTTATATTCCTCACTCTTGCGTCAATTTAACAACACTCTGTCTCGTTCATTGAGAGCCTATGCAGCCCATAAGATGCTCATTGAGTGATAGACAGTTACCTGGAGCATGTGGCTGGAGGTCCCATTGAATTTTTCATGTCTTTTGTGGAGATGACCATCTTTTACTTCGGTTATGTTGATGATCTGACACAAAGCCCACTGAGTCACACCTCTATGGTGACACCTATTTACTGTGTATTCTTCACTACCACCGTCTTAATTTGCTCTGTTATCCTTTTCAAAGAATGGAACAATGTGGCAATTAAGGATGTCATTGGGATTATCAGTGGATTCTGTCCCATCATCCTAGGCATCTTTTTACTTCATGCTTTTAAGGATGTTCAATTCACCTGGGAACAATTAACATCTCTCATTAAGAAAAATGAGACCGCAGGAAGAAATAGATTTGGCCATGATGACCATCATACGTTGCTAGACAACATGGACAGTCCTTCTGCTATTTATGATGATGACATACGTTTATTCTTTAATGGAAGAAATGTTGGTTTTAAGGAGTGTTCTAATCTGAGGTAACTAGAAAAACTTGCATGACTTTCCAATCAATGACTATCTCTCAGAACATTTTGAGGTCAGCAGAAACATTGTATACCATCAATGCATTTAAAGGGTTCCAACATCCTCAGTCTGCTATCGAAAGGACATAATTCTTAGATGTATTGTATTCAGTTATAGATTTTGCAGTTTGTTACTCATTATTCAAAATTGTTTTTTACACTAAAATGGGTTAGCCAGTAATCCCAATTAAGCAGAACAATGCAATGAAGAAAAACGTGTTACATGATCATGTAACTTGAAAGCATTTTGACTTCTAAGTAGTAGACTCATTTCAATTTGAGGATTCACATGATGAGAGCTAATGTGAATATTCTGTCTTTGGATAATGGAATTCTTGTGCTTGGTGTTATGCACAATCAAAATGATTCATGCCAGTGTAAAGGTTAAAATCTGGGCTGCAAATTATACTGTAATGTATAGTGCATAAGGCTTTTAAAAATATTGTGACTACTTTTTTTTAAACTAAATTATTGCATGCCATGGATAAAATTATTTGGCATTTGATATTAATGCTTATATGTAATTGAAGCTTTACAGAGAGCATCATACTCCCTGAGTAATTGACCTTTCGACCCTGGGACAAAGATTCTGACTGTCGACTCTATCTAAACCTGTCATCATCTTGTAAACCTCTATCAGGTCCCCCCCTCATCCTCCGACTCTCCAATGAGAACAATCCAAGTTTGTTCAACCTTCCTTCATAGTCCATATCCTCCAAACCAGGCAACATCCTGGTAAATCTCTTCTGCACCCTTTCCAATGCATCAACATCCTTCCGGTCGTGTGGCGACCAGAATTGTACACACTGTTCCAAATGCGGCCTAACCAGTCTTATACAGCTGCAACATGATTTTCCAATTCCTATACTCAACGCCCCGACCGATGAAGGCCAGCATGCCATACACCTTCTTGACCACCTTGTCCACCTGAGTTGCCACCTTCAGGGAACTATTGGATCTGTACGCCTAGATCCCTCTGTATGTTAATATTTCTAAGGGCTCTACCATTTGCTGTATACTTGCCTTCTGCAGTAGACATTCCAAATCACATCACCTCACATTTGTCCAGATTAAATTCTATTCTGCCATCTTTCGGCCCAGGTCTCCAGCTGATTTATATCCTGCTTTATCCTCTGACAATCCTCCTCACTATCCGCTACTCCCCAATGTTTGTATCATCTGCAAATTTACTAATCAGACCATGTACATTTTCCTCCCAATCATTTATATATGTTACAAACAACAGAGGCCCCAGCACTGATCCTTGTGGAACACCGCTTGTCACAGGCCTCCAGTTAGGAAAGTATCCTTCCACTGCTACTCTCTGCTTTCTATATCCAAGCCAGTTTGTATCCATCTTACCAGCTCACCTCAGATCCCATATGGCTTCACCTTCTGTATCAGCCTGCCATGAGGAACCTTATCGAAGGCTTTACTAAAGTCCATATATACAACATCTACTGACCTGCCCTGGTCAATCTTTCTTGTCACTTCCTCAAAGAACTCAATCAAGTCAATCAAGTTTGCGAGACACGACCCCCCCCCTTCACAAAACCATGCTGCCTATCCCCAATAACCCTAATCTCTTCCAGATGTGAGTATATCCTGTCCCTAAGAATCTCCTCCAATCATTTCCCCACCACTGATGTAAGGCTCACGGGCCTGTAATTTCTCAGATTTTCTCTTCTGCTCTTCTAAAACAGAGGAACAATGTTAGCTACTCTCCAATCTTCTGGTACCCCACACATAGCTAAAGAAGATACAAAGCCTCAGCAATCTCGTCCATCGGCTCTCTCAGTATTCTGGAATAGACCCTGTCTGGCCATGGGGACTTGCCACCTTAATGTTTTTCAAAACCTCCAATGGCTCTTCCCTTTTTATCTCAACATGTCCTAGAATCTCAACATCCTCCTTTCTACACTCAGTTAACTCTTGTTCTTGATCTGAGGTATTGGCCTGAATTTTTGGCCCATCAAATGCCTGTACTCAGTGGGTTCGGAAATGGGCACAAAATGCACTTCCAACCGTGATTGGCCCCTGACTGCAATTTAACACTGGCTGGCCAATCAATGAGCAGCCTGCAGGAAACACTGGGAGCTGCCAGGGGGAGTGGGAAGGGGGCAGGGCATCAAGGAAAGGGAGGGTTTGAACTGGTGCTTCGACTGTGCTCTCTCAGAGTATCAGCCGCTGCCCAGCCATGAAAAATTAAATAGCGATGAAAATCTACGCAAAGAATGTGTCAGTCCCTGGACAACTTTGACAATTTTATTTCAGCCCTGACATTTCAGTCCACCCTGAATCAAGGTACTCTATTGGGGTAGAATATTCCAATGATTCACTACCCTTTGAGTGAAGAATTTTCTCCTCATCTCAGTCCTAAACGATCAGCCTTTTATCCAGGAAATGTACCCCCAGGTTGTAGGCTCCCCAAGCAGCAGAATCAATCTCTGAGGCTCCACCCGACTGGTCAAATTCCCTTGTTTTGTGTATGGGAAGACAATTGCTTCATAAATTGTTCTTTTTGACATGGACTGGGCTGTGGATCCACCCTAGCTGAGACAGAATCAGCGTTTTCCAGTGGTGAAGGTGGCTTGCCATTGGCCACTGGCAGGATCTTCCAATCCCACCGATGTCAATGGTCATTGTCATTATTCGCCAGTCATGGCACTGGGCAACCCGTCGCGGGAGGTGACCTTCAGCAGTGAACCTTAGGTTCTTAAAACAATAACATTCAGTAAGAAGCAGAGCTGCTGGGTGGAAAATCCCACCCAATCATTTTGCTCAGGAGTAATTTTCTTAAAAATATCTTCCAAAGCTTCACTTTATGCGGAAGAAATAAAACCTTTTCTCCTCAGCCATCCGTGATTGCAAAACGTTCCATTGTGCCTTCAAACATCTGGGTCACTTTAGCTGATGTGGGAAAATAGATAATGGCCGTGAATGCATTTCAAAAGGTGATGGATTGGATATGGACAACACTATCTAACTCAGCGACAGAGTGAGAGTGCATGATCCAGGATCTTTCCAAAAAGAATTTTCTCTGTAAAAATCTGAGTTTATTTTTGATTCGATGGTTATTTTTGTAAGATCAATGGCTGCGTGCACCTTCCTGAGCTGGAGTGTCCCACAATGTGCGTCTGACAACAGGCTACAGCTCAATGTCTTCTCTAAATCTCAAACTTCAAATGTTCTATAAAAATATAGGCCAAAACCTTCTAAAAGTTTCAAAGCTGAAGAAAGTATTTCATATTTCCACCCTCTTTATCAGCACTGTGAACTTCTTGAGGACTGAGTAGACTGGGGCTATACTCATTGGAATTCAGAAGAATGAGGGGAGATCTTATAGAAACATATAAGATTATGAAGGGAATAGATAAGATAGAAGCAGGGAAGCTGTTTCCACTGGCGGGTGAAACTAGAACTAGGGGGCATAGCCTCAAAATAAGGGGGAGCAGATTTAGGACAGAGTTGAGGAGAAACTTCTTCACAAAAAGGGTTGTGAATCTGTGGAATTCCCTGCCCAGTGAAGCAATTGAGGCTACCTCATTGAATGTTTTTAAGGCAAGGATAGATAAATTTTTGAACAGTAAAGGAATTAAGGGTGATGGTGAGTGGGCGGGTAAGTGGAGCTGAGTCTACGAAAAGATCAGCCATGATCTTATTGAATGGCGGAGCAGGCTCGAGGGGCCAGATGGCCTACTCCTGCTCCTAGTTCTTATGTTCTTAAGACAATAACATTCAGTAAGAAGCAGAGCAGCTTTATGTGCTGATTGTTAAGACCAGGATTTCACAGTCCCTCCCACCCAGAGGGGTATTACTGCCCTGCCAAAGTAAATGGCAATTTAAATGGGTGGCCAGACCCACCGGGCCAGGGCCGGGGATACACACCGTGACGGAGCTGTAAAATCCTGGCCATAGATTCCTTTTCCCATCTAGATTCCCTCTGTTGTTATAATAAAAGCAAAATACTGCGGATGCTGGAATCTGAAAAAAAATGAAAATACTGGAAAATCTCAAGGGGTCTGACAGCATTTGAGGAAAAAGAACAGAGCCAACGTTTCGATTCCGGATATCCTGGTTCTGCTACTGTATGCTGCTACTTAAGTTTACAGCCTTAAGTGGACAAAGGCACAATATCATTTTCTGTACAAGGCAAGAATTTTTCACTGAAGCGTCCCGAGACAGCATGCAGCAAGGGCTGGGACACAAAGTGCCAAATCACCTTAACACGACACAAGTGCCAGACAATGGGGAGTCGCAGCATGAGTGAATCTAATCATTTCCCCATGTCACTCAATGGCTTTACCATTCCTGCAATGAATGAATCAGTCAATCATGAGCAACATCCCAGGGGTTGACCAGAATATGAACTGGACCGGCCAAATAAAATACTGTGGATACAGAGCAGTGGCCAGAGCCTGTTACTACCTCCTTCTGTGGTCAATCTGCAGCCTCACAGCAACTCAGCAGGAATTTGCATAGGGAGATCCCATTATAATGTTTACAAAGGGAATTTCAGGGTTGGTAGTTCACATTGAAGTCATTAGTGAAAAAATGGTAACAGCAGAGAATATTTCAGTGAGACAGGAAATAAAGTCATACATTTTTTAACACAGTATAAACACCAATTTTTTTATAACAGACGACATTGAAATGCTGCACATCATTATTTTTTTCTAGCTCTCAACACTAGAATGATATTTTACAGAAAGATCCTTAAAGTAAAGAAAAGAAATTCATGTTAATGAATTATTACTGTGCAAAAGTCAAAAAGCAGTAAATTGGATTTGGTGCAACTTACACTTGTTACTTCACATTTCACAATGACGAAGAGGTTGCTTGTTGCAAATTCTTCATTCACCTTTCCAATAGCAGCAGCTATTACTGTATCAATCTGTGAAAAGGTAGAACTTCCACATGGAATTCCTGAATCGGGAAGCAAAGGGTTTTAAGGGTGAATATATTTTTGACTATTATCTATTTGGGTTAACACCCCAATGATCAGAACAACAAACAGTGTAACAAAGCCATTCCTTAGCACATTTCAATACTTACCAGAAGTGTAGATGATCTGGGCTGCAGCAAAGATGAAGAGAATGGTTTTCATTTTGCCTGTATGGAGAAGGTGGTGGACACTGGATTGTGTTCCTGTCTCTGTCTGCTCTCTGCTCCTCTTCAATGTTTATATACATCACAGAGCAATAGCAGACATTATAGAACAATGATGTAATTTAACCACAATCACTACACTGACTTCACTCCCTTCCTTCCCTAATAACTCTTACCAGTTGTTAACTTTGTATCCTAAAGTACCATTGGATGTTGTAATTTGGTTTGTAAGAAATGATGTGTGTCAATTTCCAGTTTCATAATCAATATAAACCTCAATTATTTTTGTAAATTTATAAAATATTTATGATGAAATGCAATGGAATAAAGAAGTGGTCAATTTTCAAATTACACCAATGAACTCAGAGATGTGGAACTTCCTTGTCACTGTTGGGTCACTGGGTGTTTGAGTGTGTAGCAACGGTACCTTACAGCTCAGATTCCCTTCTGTGTATCACGCTTAACAATTGTCCCGAATCCTGTTAGCTGTTTACCAGCTGTAGCCTTCAGCCACCTTTGGACCTTTCCCTTCACCTCACTATTCCCAACGCGTCCTTCAAATGTTGAGAGTTGGGTAGAGGCTGGAGATGGGGCTGCTCCATCCTGAGGCAAGCCAAGGTGATGGCTGAGGTGGGCAGATGCCAAGACTTGCCATTCCCTGGAATATCAGCCCAATTCTATTCCTGTTCTCTCGCTCTCACTCCTCACCCCTCTCACCAGCCATTGCTCAAAATGCCTCTCCTTGTTCCAATGTCCCCTCCATGTCTCCTTACCCCTCCCCAGCCCCCTCCATGTGCCCCATACATCCTCCATGCTGTGATAAACCCTAGAGAAAGTGTCCAGTCTTACCAAGCATTGGAGATTATGCCATTGGAGATCAGGAGAATTCCCAGTGGATCTCAGAGTTTTTGCACATGCCCAGTTTGTACAGGTTCATGTTTTCAGGCCAGTAAACAGCCCTGTGCACAGATTGAGTTTGCTTCTTTTATATCTCCAGGTGGAAATTCTTCCTGTGCACCTGAGCAGAAGGGAAAGGCAAAACAAATGTGCAATGGCAGACAGAGGCTCATGTGATTTAGAAGAGAATGACATTCAGAAGAAAGTTCCAGAAGAAACTGTTCACGGGAGAAGGAGCGGGGGGCAGTTGCAAATCGACGATGGAAGTCCCAAAGCAGGAAGTGGGACAGAAAAAGGGCCCAAGAAGACAATCTATTTAGGAGACAAGACGAGAATCTGAAACAGATCCCGTTAAATGAAACTTAAAGCAAGGAGCAGAGAAAAGAATTGAAACTAGAGACAGAGCTCCAGGGAGCAGAACTGAAGCAAAGTTGGCTTGAGGGAAGTCAGAAATCTGAGAAGCCAGCCAGAGGTTGATGATTACTTAGTGCGAGCCTTCTGAACAGTGGCATTCTGTTCAAAGAACTGAGTGTGTGTGAAAGGCGAAGTCTGAGTGACGTAGAAATCCAGGGGAAAGAAACTTTGGGAGGAGAGGTCTTTGAGCATGGAGATTAGAAGCCCTCGTGAGAAAGACTGTTTTGGTGAGATTGGTCAGTGTGACAAACATCTGGGGAGTTGATGAGAAATCCTTAAACACAGTTTAGATGGCATCTGTCACTTGGTTTCAGAAAGCGATGCATCTGACCACAGTTCACCTACTTGTTTACACTTACTGTGAATATTAGAGTGTAAGATAGATAATAGCAAGACTTCTTTATTCTCGTATTTCAATCGCCTTCCAATAAAAGCCAGCATGTCATTTTCTTTCCGAATGCTTTGCTGCACTTGCATGCTAACTTTCTGCATTCCTTATAGCAGCATTAACCCTAACCCTAATCCTAACCCAATTCACTTGAACATTACCACTTTCTTACCTTTGAAACCATCTTCTGCATTTGAATTTTTATGACCAAAGTGAATAAGTTCACTTTTCTCGATATTATAATCCAACTGCTAACCTGTCCCTCACTCACCTAACCTGTCCCTCACTCACCTAACCTGTCCCTCGCTCACCTAACCTGTCCCTCACTCACCTAACCTGTCCATACATCTCTGTGGCCCTGGGATCATTATGGAGAGAACTGGATCAGTATGATTACATCGCTTGACCCAGCCCTGCTTTCAATGGACCTCTGACCAATTGCCAAGCAACTGAAAGGACTTCCTCATAGTGTGAGTACTGGGACCTAAGAGGAGGAGGGATGTCATAATGATCACAAAGTCTGTGAGGGATCATTAATAGATTTACCCATGAGTTTTGGGGAGTGCGAGATATCTTATTGAGTGTGTGTGGAGGCTTGACCAATGGAAAGCAATCTGCATTAAGCCTGTAACTTTAGCCGGACTGGGGTTGTAATCCCGAGGTGAAGACTACCCGACTATAAGCTGCAGGAATGGCTTTTTCCTTTGGTACACAATGTTGGTGAAGGAAGCCAATGTATGACTGAATATCTATAAAATAAAGACAAATTGGATCTGTGCAGCTGCAGGTCATTCATTTTCCATTGATTATGGACCAAATAACATTAACTATTAAAGGTTAGATTGTGGATGTGACAATAAAGTGACAGCTTACTCAAAAATTGACAACACGTTTCAGATGGGCAGCACGGTGGCACAGTGGTTAGCACTGCTGTCTCACAGCTCCAGGGACCTGGGTTCGATTCCCGGCTTGGGTCACTGTCTGTGCGGAATCTGCACGTTCTCCCCATGTCTGCATGGGTTTCCTCCGGGTGTCCCGGTTTCCTCCCACAGTCCAAAGATGTGTGGGTTAGGTTGATTGGCCAAGATAAATTGACCCTTAGTGTCGGGGGGATTAGCAGGGTAAATATGTGGGGTTAAGGGGATAGGGCCTGGGTGGGATTGTTGTGGATGCAGGCTCGATGAGCCGATGAGCCGATGTGGGGATTAAATGATTCCCTGCTGGTGTTTAGGCTCCAAACAAATCAGCTCTATTCCATCTAATCCTGTGAGCACCTCCTTCTATTCATTTCTCCCTCACACACTGTTCTCATCAACAGTGTCAGGCTCTGTAATTGAGGTCTGCCCTCAGATAATCAGCCATGGATATCTAAGGAAATAAAGGAGGGCATCAAATTGAAAGAAAATGCATACAAAGTGGCAAAGATTAGTGGGAAACTAGAGGATTGGGAAATCTTTAAAGGTCAACAGAAAGCCACGAAAAAAGCTATAAAGAAAAGTAAGATGGATTATGAAAGTAAACTAGCTCAGAATATAAAAACAGATAGCAAACGTTTCTACAAATATATGGAACAAAAAGAGTGGCTAAAGTAAACATTGGTCCTTTAGAAGATGGGAAGGGGGATGTAAAAACTGGAAATGAGGAAATGGCTGAGGCATTGAACAGGTATTTTGTGTCGGTCTTCACAGTGGAAAACACAAATAACATGCCAAAAATTGATGACAAGAAGACTATGGCAGGTGAAGACCTAGAAACTATCAATATCACAAAAGAGGTAGTGTTGGGCAAGCTAAGGGGCTAAAGGTAGACAAGTCTCCCGGTCCTGATGGAATGCACCCCGGGGCAAATAGCAAATGCACTAACGGTAATTTACCAAAATTCTCTGGACTCTGGCTTGGTTCCCGCAGATTGGAAAACAGCAAATGTGATGCCACTGTTTAAAACAGGAGGTGGACAAAAGGCGGGTAACTACAGGCTGGTTAGGTTAACTTCTGTAGGCTAACTTCTGCAGGGAAAATACTTGAATCTATCATCAAGGAAGAAATAGCAAGACATCTGGATATAAATTGTCCCATTGGGAAGACGCAGCATGGGTTCATGACAGGCAGATCATGTTTGACTAATTTATTGGAATTCTTTGAAAACATTATGTGCACAGTGGACAACGGGAAACCTGTGGATGTGGTGTATCTGGATTCCCAGAAGGCATTTCACAAGGTGCCACACCAAAGACTGCTACATAAGATAAAGGTGCACGGTGTTACGGCTAATGTATTAGCATGGATAGAGGATTGGTTACCTAACAGAAAGCAAAGAGTGGGGGTAAATGGGTGCTTTCTGGTTGGCGATCAGTGACTAGTGGTATGCCTCAGGGATCAGTGTTGGGGCTGCAATTGTTTACGATTTACATCGATGATTTAGAACATAGAACATAGAACATAGAACATTACAGCGCAGAACAGGCCCTTCGGCCCACGATGTTGCACCGACCAGTTAAAAAAAAAAACTGTGACCCTCCAACCTAAACCAATTTCTTTTCGTCCATGAACCTATCTACGGATCTCTTAAACGCCCCCAAACTAGGCGCATTTACTACTGATGCTGGCAGGGCATTCCAATCCCTCACCACCCTCTGGGTAAAGAACCTACCCCTGACATCGGTTCTATAACTACCCCCCCTCAATTTAAAGCCATGCCCCCTCGTGCTGGATTTCTCCATCAGAGGAAAAAGGCTATCACTATCCACCCTATCTAAACCTCTAATCATCTTATATGTTTCAATAAGATCCCCTCTTAGCCGCCGCCTTTCCAGCGAAAACAATCCCAAATCCCTCAGCCTCTCCTCATAGGATCTCCCCTCCATACCAGGCAACATCCTGGTAAACCTCCTCTGCACCCTCTCCAAAGCCTCCACATCCTTCCTGTAATGTGGGGACCAGAACTGCACACAGTACTCCAAGTGCGGCCGCACCAGAGTTGTGTACAGTTGCAACATTTGGAGTTGGGGACCAAGTGTAGTGTGTCAAAATTCGCAGATGACACTAAGATGAGTGGCAGAGCAAAGTGTGCAGAGGACGCTGAAAGTCTGCAAAGGGATATAGATAGTCTAAGTGAGTGGGCAAGGGTCTGGCAGATGGAGTACAATGTTGGTAAATGTGAGGCCATCCATTTTGGTAGGAACAGCAAAATGGGCTATTATTTAAATGGTAAAAAATTGCAGCATGCTGCTGTGCAGAGGGACCTGGGTGTCCTTGTGCAGGAATCACAAAAAGTTGGTTTGCAGGTGAAGCAGGTAATTAAGAAGGCAAATGGAATTTTCTCCTTCATTGCCAGAGGGATGGAGTTTAAAAACAGTGAGATTATGTTGCAGCTGTATAAGGTGCTGGTGAGGCCACACCTGGAGTACTGTGTACAGTTTTGGTCTCCTTACTTGAGAAAGGATATACTGGCACTGGAGGGGGTGATTCCGGAGTTGAGAGGGTTGGCTTATGAGGAGAGACTGAGTAGACTGGGATTATACTCATTGGAATTCAGAAGAATGAGGGGAGATCTTATAGAAACAGATAAGATGATGAAGAGAATAGGTAAGATAGAAGCAGGGAGGTTGTTTCCACTGGTAGGTGAAACTAGAACTAGAGGACATGGCCTCAAAATAAGGGGGAGCAGTTTTAGGACTGAGTTGAGGAGGAACTTCTTCACACAAAGGGTTGTGAATCTGTGGAATTCCCTGCCCAGTGAAGCAGTTGAGGCTACCTCATTGAATGTTTTTAAGGCAAGGATAGATGGATTTTTGAACAGTAAAGGAATTAAGGGTTATGTTGAGCAGGCGGGTAAGTGGAGCTGAGTCCACAAAAAGATCAGCCATGGGCTAATGGTAAGATACTTGGTAGTGTGGATGAACAGAGGGATCTGGGTGTCCATGTGCATAGATCCCTGAAAGTTGGCACCCAGTTTGATAGTGTTGTTAAGAAGGCGTACGGTGTGTTAGTTTTTATTGGTAGAGGGATTGAGTTTCGGAGCCAGGAGGTCATGCTGCAACTGTACAAAACTCTGGTGCGGCCGCATTTGGAGTATTGCGTACAGTTCTGGTCGCCGTATTATAGGAAAGATGTGGAAGTGTTGGAAAGGGTGCAGAGGAGATTTACCAAAATGTTGCCTGGTATGGTGGGAAAATCGTATGAGGAAAGGCTGAGGGGCTTGAGGTTGTTTTCGTTAGAGAGAAGAAAGTTAAGAGGTGACTTAATAGAGGCATACAAGATGATCAGAGGATTAGATAGGGTGGATAGTGAGAGACTTTTTCCTCAGATGGTGATGGCTAGCACGAGGGGACATAGCTTTAAATTGAGGGGTGAGAGATATAGGACAGATGTTAGAGGTAGGTTCTTTACTCAGAGAGTAGTAAGGGCGTGGAATGCCCTGCCTGCAGCAGTAGTGGACTTGTCATCATTAAGAGCATTCAAATGGTTATTGGATAAACATATGGATGATATTGGAATAGTGTAGATTAGAGGGGCTTTAGATTGGTTCCATTGGTCGGCGCAACATCGAGGGCCGAAGGGCCTGTACTGCACTGTAATGTTCTATGTTCTATGATCTTCTTGAATGGCAGAGCAGGCTCGAGGAACCAGGTGGCCTATTCCTGCTCCCAGTTCTTATGTTCTGATTAAATCCTGTTCGTTTTTTTCAATGGGATTTTCAAATGAATCTCCCACACTCTGTGCGCTGCAGAGTGCCTCAGCGTGAAGCATGTGAAAAGTCCGTGGGCGGGACCTATTTCAGCTGGAGCCCAGCATAGAGCATAGCGCTGAGCGGGCCATTGCACATATGCCCACCTGTCAGCACTGAGATTGGTGCATGCGCAGTAGCCCCGCACTGCTGGCTTCCTGATCGGTGACCAGTACAGCAACCCCCCATTGCTGGCCCTGCAGCTCCTCCCACCACCTGATCACTGGCCCTTCAGATGTGTTCCGGCCAGCCTCAAACCCCCCAAGCCCACCTCAATCCCCCCCCCAACCACCCCCCCCCCAACCACCCCCCCCCCCACCCCCTCACTCCACCACCGCCCCCCCCCCCCCCCCCCCCCCCCGCCGGGCAGCCCTGATTAACGGATCCCCCCCAACCCTCCCTCTCCCAGCAGTCCCAACCCTCCTCCTGGCAGGCCGACCCTCCCACTCCAATGGCCAGTCCCAATCGCTGGCCCGCCCCCTTATTGGCCCTGTCCCATTAGGCCCTGTCTCCTTGGCATTTCTTTTCCGGGTCTTTTTCCGGCTGGAGGTCTGTGACCGGTGGTGTTCCGCAGGGCTCCGTACTTGGACCTCTGCTATTTGTGATATATATAAATGATTTGGAAGAAGGTGTAACTGGTGTAATCAGCAAGTTTGCGGATGACACGAAGATGGCTGGACTTGCGGATAGCGAAGAGCATTGTCGGGCAATACAGCAGGATATAGATAGGCTGGAAAATTGGGCGGAGAAATGGCAGATGGAATTTAATCCAGATAAATACGAAGTGATGCATTTTGGAGGAACTAATGTAGGGGGGAGTTATACAATAAATGGCAGAGTCATCAGGAGTATAGAAACACAGAGGGACCTAGGTGTGCAAGTCCACAAATCCTTAAAGGTGGCAACACAGGTGGAGAAGGTGGTGAAGAAGGCTTGCCTTTATAGGACAGGGTATAGAGTATAAAAGCTGGAGTCTGATGATGCAGCTGTATAGAATGGTGGTTCGGTCACATTTGGAGTACTGTGTCCAGTTCTGGTCGCCGCACTACCAGAAGGACGTGGAGGCGTTAGAGAGAGTGCAGAGAAGGTTTACCAGGATGTTGCCTGGTATGGAGGGTCTGAGCTATGAGGAGGGATTGGGTAAACTGGGGTTGTTCTTTCTGGAAAGACGGAGAATGAGGGGAGATCTAATAGAGGTGTACAAGATTATGAAGGGGATAGATAGGGTGAACGGTGGGATGCTTTTTCCCAGATCAGAAGTGACGATCACGAGGGGTCACGGGCTCAAGGTGAGAGGGGCGAAGTATAACTCAGATATTAGAGGGATGTTTTTTACACAGAGGGTGCTGGGGGCCTGGAATGCGCTGCCAAGTAGGGTGGTGGAGGCAGGCACGCTGACATCGTTTAAGACTTACCTGGATAGTCACATGAGCAGCCTGGGAATGGAGGGATACAAACGATTGGTCTAGTTGGACCAATGAGCGGCACAGGCTTGGAGGGCCGAAGGGCCTGTTTCCTGAGCTGTACTGTTCTTTGTTCTTTGTTCATTGCCCAGTGGGCAGTGCCAAGGTGCCCCTTGGGCATTGCCACTTTGCCCCTTGGGCAGTGCCAGGGGGCCAGGCTAGCACTGCCAGGCTGGCAATGTGCAGGGGTCACCGCCCCCCCCCCCTTACACCTGACCCCCTGGGGACCTCCATGTCCCCCCTTCACTCCAGTGGGGTCAGACCACCAGCTCCCCACAAGTGGGGAGCTATTGTAAACCCCGCTGGAGTGAGCCACTTCACTAAACCACTGGAGTGAAAGACTTCAGCCCCGGCCTGCTAATGACATTAAAATGGTCATTTCCTTAATTTATTCTGCTCCGTGGCAATTTCTGGTGCGAAGCTGACGATGCCAAAAATCTGGCGCCCGGAGACTCGCGGAGGCCACGGTGCCCAGCCGGAAGGCCTCAAAACGGCCGCCACTTGAGTCTCCCAGCCCGCAGCACTGGCTAAAGCAGCGCAGTGGGCTGAGAGAATCACCCCCAACAATCTGTCTGTCTACTGACACCATTCCTCTTTCGACTGAATAATGCCTCTGCTATTTCTTTTTAATATGTGGAGGCAATCTACTCAGGTGAGAGGTTTTATCTTAAACAGTTTGTTATTTTATTAATAGGGCAATCAATGCCGGTTTCAAAGTGCCCAGAGACTAACCCTCTGTCTGCTCATTATTCATGACCTCCTGGAGGCCTCCATGTCCCCCCTTCACTCCAGCGGGCTTGGGCAATCCAATAATCAATGCCGGCTAACCCTCCATCTGCTAGTTACTCATGGCAACAATGATTCTTTTTCAATTTAAATCACCCAAAACTTGATGCTGCATCATTGGCTCACATTGACTTACACAAACACACTCAGGAAAAGTTAAAGGGGTTCGAGACAGGACACGGTTACAACTTATCGGTCAATGGAAAGGGGACGTTCATCAGTTACTTGTCTGATGTGATCTGTAGATCAAGGTTGCAGGTGTGATGCGAGTCGAAGAGTTTGTTAAGGGATTGAAGAAGCATAGAAGATAGGAGCAGGAGGAGGCCATTCAGCCCATCCAGCCTGCTCTGCCATTCATCACTATCATGGCTGATCATCTAACTCAGTAGCCTGATGCTGCTTTCCCCCCATTTCCTTAGAGGTTTTACTAAATCTTCTTGAAGGATTGAAGTTGGCTTCAGGTAATTTTAAACCAATGAAAAGTTAGTCCTTGTGTAAGTTGATGTCCAGATAGGCAAGTTGGTGAGGCAGAGAAAGACTCAGGGAGATTCAGGGAGGATCGATGTTACTCAGTGTCTCTGTCTTTGTGCATTTCTCTCTAATGACTCTGAGTGTTTCTTATTTAAAGTTTCGAAAGAACAAACATGGCTATTGTACCGTGTGAATCCTCACAGTTGTAGCTGTTTTACCAGGTAAGGTAGTGTCCTTGGATTGATGATTCACATCCTGCATTAGTTTCAGGATTTGTGTTGATCACGTGAATGAGTCAAAGCAATTATTTCAACAGGGCCAATCTGTTCAAGAATGTCTTCCGATGACTCTTCCAGATAAATGTAATTGAGACCTTTTAGGCAGGAATAGCGTTTATCCTTGTGAGACTTGAGAGTCTGAGTCAGTTCCTTGGCTTGATTGTGGATTCCACACAGCACTTTCTGATAAAAGCAAAAGACTGGAAATCTGAAATAAATTCAGAAAATGTTGGATAAATTCAGCAGGTCTGGCAGCTTCCTGTAAAAAGGAAGGATAGGAAAGGTAGGATTTGAGAGCCGTGGATAACCAGGGAAATTGAGGATCTGATCAAAAAGAAAAGGGAGGTGTACGTTAAGCCCAGGCAACTGAAAACAGATGGAGCTCTGGAGGAATTCAGAGAGAGTAGGAAAGAACTCAAACGGGGAGTTAGAAGGGCAAAAAGAGGTCACGAAATGTACTTGGCAGACAGGATTAAGGAGAATCCTAAGGCATTTTATTCATATGTTAGGAACAAAAGAGTTGTCAGGGAAAAAGTCGGACCTCTCAGGGACAAAGGAGGGGAATTATGCTTAGAACCCAAGGGAATAGGGGAGATCTTAAATGAATACTTTGCATCGGTATTCACAAAGGAGAGGGACGTGTTAACCGGGAGTGTCTCGGGGGGAGGTGTTGACGCATTAGAGAGAATCTCCATTACAAGGGAGGAAGTGTTAGGTTTTTTAGGTAACATTAAAACTGACAAATCCCCAGGGCCTGATGGCATCTATCCCAGCCTGCTCAGGGAGACAAGAGATGTAATTGCTGGGCCTCTGACAGAAATCTTTGTCTCCTCATTGGACACATTGGAGGATAGTTATTTAAGAAGGGTAGCAGGGATAACCCAGGAAATTATAGGCCGGTGAGCTTGATGTCCGTGGGAGGGAAGTTGTTGGAGAGGATTCTTAGAGAAAGGATGTATGTGCATTTAGAACGGAAGAATCTCATTAGTGACAGACAGCATGGTTTTGTAAGAGGGAGATCGTGCCTTACAAATTTGGTGGAGTTTTTTGAGGAAGTGACAAAAACGGTAAACGAAGAAAGGGACGTGGATGTCGTCTATATGGATTTCAGTAAGGCATTTGACAAAGTCCCTCATGGCAGGTTGGTTAAGAAGGTTAAGGCTCATGGGATACAAGGAGAGGTGGCGAGATGGGTAGAGAACTGGCTTGGCCACAGGAGACAGAGGGTAGCAGTCGAAGGGTCTTTTTCCGGCTGGAGGTCTGTGACCAGTGGTGTTCCGCAGGGCTCTGTACTGGGACCTCTGCTGTTTGTGATGCATATAAATGATTTGGAAGAAGGTGTAACTGGTGTTATCAGCAAGTTTGCGGATGACACGAAGATGGCTAGACTTGCTGATAGCGATGAACATTGTCGGACAATACAGCAGGATATAGATAGGCTGGAAAATTGGGCGGAGAAATGGCAGATGGAATTTAATTCAGATAAATACGAAGTGATGCATTTTGGAAGAACTAATGTAGGGGGGAGTTATACAATAAATGGCAGAGCCATCAAGAGTATAGAAACACAGAGGGACCTAGGTGTGCAAGTCCACAAATCCTTGAAGGTGGCAGCACAGGTGGAGAAGATGGTGAAGAAGGCATATGGTATGCTTGCCTTTATAGGACAGGGTATAGAGTATAAAAGCTGGAGTCTGATGATGCAGCTGTATAGAACACTGGTTAGGCCACATTTGGAGCACTGTGTCCAGTTCTGGTCGCCGCACTACCAGAAGGATGTGGAGGCTTTAGAGAGAGTGCAGAGAAGGTTTACCAGGATGTTGCCTGGTACGGAGGGTCTTAGCTATGAGGAGAGATTGGGTAAACTGGGCTTGTTCTCCCTGGAAAGACGGAGAATGACGGGAGACCTAATAGAGGTGTACAAAATTATGAAGGGTATAGATAGGGTGAACAGTGGGAAGCTTTTTCCCAGGTCGGAGATGACGATCACGAGGGGTCACGGGCTCAAGGTGAGAGGGGGCGAGGTATAACTCAGATATCAGAGGGACGTTTTTTACACAGAGAGTGATGGGGGCCTGGAATGCGCTGCCAAGTAGAGTGGCGGAGGCAGGCACGCTGACATCGTTTAAGACTTACCTGGATAGTCACATGAGCAGTCTGGGAATGGAGGGATACAAATGAATGGTCTAGTTGGATCAATGAGCGGCATAGGCTTGGAGGGCCGAAGGGCCTGTTTCCTGTGCTGTACTGTTCTTTGTTCTTCCGTGGAGTGAGAAACAGAGTTAGATACTTCGAGTCCGTGGGCAGGGTTTTACGGCCTGGCTCGAGCGAGACCGGAAATTCCCACCTGAGGTCAATAGACATTTCTGTTGTCTGCCCCTTGCCCGCTCCGATTCTGTGGCGGGCGAGGCGGTAGAATTCAGGCGCGTATGTCTGCAGAAGGATCACTCGAAACATTGGCCGAAATCTTCAGGCCGTTCACATTGCCAGATCTTCCTGTCCCAATGAGGGTGCATTCAGCCAGAAGATCCCGCTGTTGGCGAAGGGCAGGCCACCTCTGACACTGCAAAACACACAGCAGGGTGTATGGAAAGTTCCGCCCGTTAACTCTGTTTTTCTCTCCAGTTGTGCTGAGTTGATCCAGCATTTTCTGTTTTCTTTCAGCGCTGTCTGATGCTCAGTGACTATTTTGTGGACAGCGATCTTATTAAAACAGTAATTCTTCTGGTTTCTCTGTTCAATGTCCACATTGAATGAGGTCCTTCTTTTAATAATAAATACGCCTTGCCAAACAGAGACCCACAATTAAGACATGATTGTAAACAATAAACAGGACTTTCATGGAGTGCTCGGGGTCCTCATTTAAGTAAACGTTTTCTCAGTTCGGAACAGCTACACAGCCTTTTTTAATAATTTAAATGGTTTGGGAAATGTTAATGTGGAAAGGGAGCTGAGTGTCCTAGTACACCATTGCTGAATGCATGAATGTAGCTGCAGCAATCAGTTAGGTAGGCAAATTATAGGTTGGCCTTCATTGCAAGAGAACGTGAGTACAGGAGCAAGGATGTCTTATTAGAGCAGTACAGGGCCTTGGTGAGATCATACCAAGAGTATTGTGTGTGGTTTTGGTCTTCTCATCTAAGAAAGGATATACTTGCCACAGAGGGAGTGCAGTGGAGGTTCACCAGACTGATTCTTGGGTTGGCAGGATTGTCGTATGAGGATAGATTGGGAGACTGGGCCTGTATTCACTAGAGTTTAGAAGAATGAGAGCGGATCTAATTGAAACATATAAAATTCTGACAGGGTTAGAACAAAGAACAAAGAACAATACAGCACAGGAACAGGCCCTTCGGCCCTCCAAGCCCGCGCCGCTCCCCGGTCCAGGATTGAATCCTGAATCCAGGATCCCCGCCCAATTTTCCAGCCTATCTACATCCTAATATCCTATCCACCGAGCTGTCCCTCACAGCTACGATGCTTTGTTCATCACAACCTATTAACTCACCCCCACCCCCCCATTCCAGACCATGTGATCTCCAGGGAGAGACGAAAACCCAGAGTGAAAACCCCAGGGCCAATATGGGGAAAAAAAATCTGGGAAATTCCTCTCCGACCCCCTGAGGCGATCGAAACGAGTCCAGGAGATCACACTGGCCCTGATCGGAAAATGCTTCCCAACCCTAGTCATTTCCACTTCCACGAACACCATATGAATTCCCTGCTCCCGAGACAGGTTCCCAACTATCCGCAGTCTCGCTCTGTACTGGCACCAGCAAGATGATCATAGAATGAAGCCTTGAAACGAGAAACAAAGAACAATTAGCCCGCGCCGCTCCCTGGTCCAAACTAGACCACTCTTTTGTATCCCTCCATTCCCACTCCGTTCAAATAGCTGTCTAGATAAGTCTTAAACGTTCCCAGTGTGTCCGCCTCCACCACCTTGCCCGGCAACACATTCCAGGCCCCCACGACCCTCTGTGTAAAATATGTCCTTCTGATATCTGTGTTAAACCTCCCCCCCTTCACCTTGAACCTATGACCCCTCGTGAACGTCACCACCGACCCGGGGAAAAGCTTCCCACCGTTCACCCTATCTATGCCTTTCATAATTTTATACACCTCTATTAAGTCTCCCCTCATCCTCCGTCTTTCCAAGGAGAACAACTCCAGTTTCCCCAATCTCTCCTCATAACCAAGCCCCTCCATACCAGGCAACATCCTGGTAAACCTCCTCTGTACTCTCTCCAAAGCCTCCACGTCCTTCTGGTAGTGTGGCGACCAGAACTGGACGCAGTATTCCAAATGCGGCCGAACCAACGTTCTATACATCTGCAACATCAGACCCCAACTCTTATACTCTATGCCCCGTCCTATAAAGGCAAGCATGCCATATGCCTTCTTCACCACCTTCTCCACCTGTGACGTCACCTTCAAAGATCTGTGGACTTGCACACCCAGGTCCCTCTGCGTATCTACACCCTTTATGGTTCTTCCATTTATCGTGTAGCTCCTCCCTACATTATTCCCACCAAAATGCATCACTTCGCATTTTTCAGGATTGAACTCCATCTGCCATTTCCTTGCCCAAATTTCCAGCCTATCTATATCCTTCTGTAGCCTCTGACAATGTTCCTCACTATCTGCAAGTCCTGCCAGTTTTGTGTCGTCCGCAAACTTACTGATCACCCCAGTTACTCCTTCTTCCAGATCATTTATATAAATCACAAACAGCAGAGGTCCCAATACAGAGCCCTGCGGTACACCACTAGTCACAGGCCTCCAGCCGGAAAAAGACCCTTCCACTACCACCCTCTGTCTTCTATGACCAAGCCAGTTCTCCACCCATCTAGCCACCTCCCCCTTTATCCCATGAGATCCAACCTTTTTCACTAGCCTACCATGAGGGACTTTGTCAAACGCTTTACTAAAGTCCATATAGACAACATCCACGGCCCTTCCTTCGTCAACCATTTTGGTCACTTCTTCAAAAAACACCACCAGGTTAGTGAGGCATGACCTCCCTCTCACAAAACCATGCTGACTATCGTGAATGAGTTTATTCCTTTCTAAATGCGCATACATCCTATCTCTAAGAATCTTCTCCAACAACTTCCCCACCACGGACGTCAAGCTCACCGGCCTATAATTACCCGGGTTATCCTTCCTACCCTTCTTAAATAACGGGACCACATTGGCTATCCTCCAATCCTCTGGGACCTCACCTGTCATGATGTGGAGATGCCGGCGTTGGACTGGGCTAAACACCTGAAGAAGGGGCTTAGAGCTTCGAAAGCTTGTGCGGCTTTTGCTACCAAATAAACCTGTTGGACTTTAACCTGGTGTTGTTAAACTTCTTACTGACCTCACCTGTGTCCAGTGACGAGACAAAGATTTGCGTCAGAGGCCCAACGATTTCACCTCTCGTCTCCCTGAGCAGCCTTGGATAGATTCCATCAGGCCCTGGGTAGATTCCATCAGGCCCTGGGCCTGGATCTAGAACAAGAGGTAACAGCTTCAGGACAGAGGGTAGGTCATTTAGGATTGAGATGAGGAGATATTTCTTCACTCAAAAGGTGAACCTGTGGAATTCACTCCCACAGAAGACAAGTCACTCAATATATTTAAGAACGAAATAGCTAGATTTCTAGCCTATAAACGTGTGAAGGGGTGTGGAGAGAGCGGGAGTGTGGTGCTGAGATGGAAGATCAGCCATGATCATATTGATCATATGTGGTAGCAGGCACAAAGGGCATTGGGATAGTTTCAGGGGGAGATGGGATCTGTACAAGATGGGATCTGTATGAGCTGGATGGGTGACACCTGAACTGGACTGGGCCTAACATTCTCATGGGGAATTTGCAGGTGCTGTTGGGCAGATTTAAACTCAATTGGCAGGAGATGGGATCATGAAAAGTAGCTAAAGTTTGAAGTTTATTTATTAGTCACAAGTAAGGCTTACATTAACACTGCAATGAAGTTACTGTGAAATTCCCCTAGTTGCCACACTCTAGCATCTGTTCAGGTCAATGCATCTAACCCGCACGTCTTTCAGACTGTGGGAGGAAACTGGAGCACCCGGAGGAAACCCACGCAGACTTGGGAAGAATGCACAAATTCCACACAGACAGTGACCCAAGTTGGGAATTGAACCCGTGTCCCTGGCGCTGTGAGGGAGCAGTGAACCCGTGTCCCTGGCGCTGTGAGGGAGCAGTGAACCCGGGTCCCTGGCGCTGTGAGGCAGCAGTGAACCCGTGTCCCTGGCGCTGTGAGGCAGCAGTGCTAACCACTGCACCACCATGCAGCTCCAGCTGAGTGCTGCCCTGAGCTGAGTAGCTCAGGGCAGAGAGAAGCTGAGATAGAATTAGAGGTGAAAACACCAGTAAGTGAGTCTGGAAGGCAGAGAAAACATTAGCTAGATAAGAAAGAAGCGAGTCGAGCAAGGCTAAATGGAATATATTTTAATGCAAAGAACCTGAGGAATAAGACAGACGAGCTGAGGGCACAGATAGGCACGTGGGAGCATGATCAAGCTATGCCTGAGGTTTTGCTGAAAGACGGGCAGGATTGGCAGCTCAACATTCCCAATGGAAGGGTATTCAGGGGCGAGAGAGAGGGGGATAGAGGAGTGGTGGGGTGGGGGGGTGGGGGAGGGTTGCAATATTCATCAAGGAATCAATTATAGCAGAAAGGGGGGGGTGATATTCTGGAAGGGTCATCAAATGAAGTCATGTGGGTTGAATTAAAAAACACAAAAGGGGCAAACTTGTGAGTATGTACTTTAGACCCCCAAATAGCCAGGAAGAGATAGAGGGTCAAGTATGCAATCAAATTTCAATACAAGAAGGCAGTAATGGTAGGGGATTTTAACTAACCAAGTGCTAACTGGGATAGTTTAAACGTGCAATGTAAGGAGACAGCAATGTTCTTAAATTGCATCCAGAAGAACCTTTCTAGCCAGTACGTAGAAAGCCCAACAAGAAGGGGGCAGTTCTGGACCTAATATGTGGAAATGATCTCGGACAGGTAGAAGGTGTATCAGTAGGTGAACATTTTGGAGATATGGCCAGAATTTTACTCTGTTGGCCTCGTGTGGGATCTTACAAGCCTTGGGCGGACGAGACAGTAAAATTCTGGAAAGTGACCGTGTTTCAGCTATATTTAGGATAGTTATGGAAAAAGTTAAGGATGGGCCAGGAATAAAAGATCTTAACTGGGGAAAGGCTAATCTTACTATAAGGTGACTTTAACTTCCCCCATATTGACTAGGGCTCCCTTACAACCAGGGGCTCGGATGGAGAGCAATTTGTTGGATGTGTCCAGGAGGGCTTTTTGATACAATATGTTGACAATCCAACCAGGGAGGGGGCTATACTAGACTTGGTATTGTGGGGAATGAGCCGGGCCAGGTGATCGATGTTTCAGTGGGGGGGGGGGGCATTTTGGGCTAAGCGACCATAATTCCTTAAGATTTTGGGTAGTCATGGATAAGGACAAGAGTGGCCCCCGGGTGAGCGTGCTTAATTGGGTAAGGGCCAAATACATCCAAATTAGACAGGAACTGGGGAATGTGGATTGGGAGAGGCTATTTGAGGGTGAAGGAATAGGGCCTATAAAAGGTGAAGACGGGAAAATCAGTACGGAACCAGTAGAAATGGCAGAGGTGCTCAATGAGTATTTTGCCTCGGTTTTCACAGAGGAGAAGGACATGGGTGGATGTACTGTGGGCTTGCGGTGGACTGAAAAGATTGAGTATGTGGACTTTAACAAAGAGGTTGTGCTGGAATCTTTGAATGGCATCAAGATAGATAAGTCGCCGGGTCCGGATGGGATGTACCCCAGGTTACTGTGGGAGGCGAGGGAAGAGATTGCAGAGCCTCTGGCGATGATCTTTGCATTGTCGATGGAGGTGGGAGAGGTGCCGGAGGATTGGAGGATTGCGGATGTGGTTCCTATTTTCAAGAAGGGGAATAGGGATAGCCCAGGAAATTACCGACCGCAGGAAATTACCGACCGGTGAGTCTAACCTCAGTGGTTGGTAAACTGATGGAGAAGATCCTGAGGGACAAGATTTATGAGCATTTAGAGAGGTTTAGTATGCTCAAGAATACTCAGCATGGCTTTGTCAAAGGCAGATCGTGCCTAATGAGCCTGGTGGAGTTCTTTGAAAATGTGACTAAACACATTGACGAAGGGAAAGCGGTAGATGTGGTTCATATGGATTTTAGCAAGGTGTTCGATAAGGTCCTCCATGCAAGGCTTCGAGAAAAAGTGAGAGGGCATGGGATCCAAGGGGCTGCTGCCCGGTGGATCCAGAACTGGCTTGCCCAAAGGAGGCAGAGAGTGTGTATAGATGGGTCTTTTTCTAAATGGAGGTCGGTCACCAGTGGTGTGCCCCAGGGATCTGTTCTGGGACCCTTGCTGTTTGTCATTTTCATAAATGACCTGGATGAGGAAGTGGAGGGATGGGTTGGTAAGTTTGCCGATGACACGAAGGTTGGTGGGATTGTGGATAGTCTGGAGGGATGTCAGAAGTTACAGAGGGACATAGATAGGATGCAAGACTGGGCGGAGAAGTGGCAGATGGACTTCAACCCAGATAAATGCGTCGTGGTCCATTTTGGCAGGTCAAATGGGATGAAGGAGTACAATATAAAGGGAAAGACTCTTAGTACTGTAGAGGATCAGAAGGACCTTGGGGTCCGGGTCCATAGGACTCTAAAATCGGCCCCGCAGGTAGAGGAGGTGGTTAAGAAGGCGTATGGTGTGCTGGCCTTTATCAATCGAGGGATTGAGTTTAGGAGTCCGGGGGTAATGATGCAGCTATATAAGACCCTCGTCAGACCCCACTTAGGGTACTGTGCTCAGTTCTGGTCGCTTCATTAGACAAAGATAATTGAAGAGGGAAAGGTTGTGGATGTAATTTAGTAATGCATTTGACAAGGTCCCACATTGCAGACTGACACAAAAACTAAAATCACACAGGATTCGGGGCGGGCTGGCTAGATGGATACAGGACTGGCTTGGTCATAGAAGTGGAGATGCTGGCGTTGGACTGGGGTAAACACAGTAAGAGTTTTTAACCTGAGTGAGTTTTTAATTTTAACCTGGTGTTGTTAAAACTGTTACTTGGTTATAGAAGACAGAATAGCGGTGGAAGGGTGTTTTTCAGAATGGAGATCTGTAGCTAGTGGTGTTCCGCAGGGATCAGTTCTGGGACCCCTGTTGTTTATAGTATATATAAATGATCTGGAGGAAAATGTGGGTGGCCTAAATGGTAAGTTTGCGGATGACACTAAGATTGGTGGAGTTGCTGATAGTGCCCAGGATTGTCAGAGGATACAACAGGATAAAGATAGATTGGAGATTTGGGCACAGAAATGGCAGATGGAGTTTAATCTGGACAAATGCGAGGTGATGCATTTTGGAGGATCAAATTTAGGTGTGAATTATACTGTAAATGGCAGAACTCTTGGGAGCATTAACATACAGAGGGATCTGGATGTGCAGGTCCACGGTTCCCTAAAAGTGGCAACACAGGTGGCCAAGGTGATTAAGAAGGCGTATGGCATGCTCGCCTTCATCAGCCAGGGCATTGAGTGTAAAAGTTGGGAAATCATGTTGTAGCTACATAAAATCTTGGTTAGGCTGCATTTGGAATAATGTGTACAGTTCTCATCACCACACTACCATAAGGATGTGGAAGCTTTGGAGAGAGTGCAAAGAAGGTTCACCAGAATGTTGTCTGGTCTCGAGGGTGTTGGCTATGAGGAGAGGTTGAATAAACTAGGATTGTTTTCACTGGAAAGGAGGAGGCTGAGGGGAGACCTGATAGAGGTCTACAAAATTATGAGAGGCACAGACAGGGTGGATAGTCAGAGGCTTTTTCCCAGGGTGGAAGTGTCAATTACAAGGGGGCAGGTTCAAGGTGAGAGGGGGAAAGTTTAAGGGAGACATGCGGGTAATTATTTTATAATTATAACATTGACGAGACTTTTGGACAGGTACGTGGATAGGGAAAGGTTCAGAGGGACATGGACCAAACGCAGGCAAATGGGACTAGTTTAGTTTAGGAAACGTGGTTGGCATGGACGGGTTGGGCTGAAGGGCCTGTTTCCGTGTTGTATATCTCTATTGCTCGATGAAACTCACCTGAACTCATCTGGCTGGTCTGCCTAGCAGCTGGTCTTAATCTGTGTAGTCCTGCCCTCACAATAACGTGAATGGATTGTCTAACGGGCTGATGGTCAGCTGTAAAGGACAGATAATGCCACGCAAATTTATTTAAACCATATCCTCGACATTGGACATTAGGATTCCCATTACAGCACTGGCGGGGAGTGAGGACAATCGCATTGAGACTTTGCACTGAGGTAGAATGCGATTGGGGCCTCTCCTGAGATATTCAGCTCCCATCACCAAACCCACCTGAGATGAACAGGAGGGGAAAATCCAGGCCTGTGTCCTTTATGCTGAGGTGGTGCTGACTCATTGATCAGATCTTAAGGCTTATGTGTTTAAACATGAACACCTTTATTGAAAGGCTTTAACTATTTACATTCCAAGTACAGTTTTGCCTGATGTTTCACCATGAAGGCTAACTGTTACGTACATCACACTGCAGGAGGTGCCATGCTCCAGTCCCACATTAACCCTCGCTCTGCCAAGAACCTCAACTTAGGCGGCATGGTAGCACAGTGGTTAGCACAGCTGCTTCACAGCGCTAGGGACCCAGGTTCGATTCCCAGCGCGGGTCACTGTCTGTGTAGAATTTGCACATTCTCCCCGTGTCTGCGTGGGTTTCCTCCAGGTGCTCTGGTTTCCTCTCACATTCTGAAAGACGTGCTGATTAGGGTGCATTGACCCGAACAGGTGCCAGAGTGTGGCAACTAGGGGAATTTCACAGTAACTGCATAGCAGTGTTAATGTAAGCCTTACTTGTGATGAATAAATAAACCTTAAAAAAAAACTTTATGATTCATGCAAGCACAAGTGTGGCCTGATGGAAACTGGCTGCTGGTGGTGAGGACACAACTTGGTGAATGTGGAAGTGAGAGAGAGTGTGGTGCAATTTTCCTGCTGCGTTGCACCCAGTGCAGATTGCATTAGGGCCACGCGGATTTGGAAGATTGTGGGGAGGGACATAATTCATTTATTGCCGATGAGAGCTGCCTCAGCCCCCGGTACCCAGGCGTAATCTGGTTCCTGCCCTCACATATTTAAATATTCATTTAAATATGCTTTGTCTGTTTCAAGCCGGCTTCTCCCTGCATCTGGGATTCTCCAACCCTCAGATGCAGTGGGACTTTGGCACTGCCAATCTGGCACTGCCAACCTGGCATTGCCCTCGGCTACTTTCTATTTAAGTGAATAACTTTATTTTTCTCTCTATAACATATTTCCATCAACCAGCATGCCCCAATCCTCATTTTGAAAACCTTCTTTATATCTAGAAATTGAACCCATTTTTGTCTGCAGCAATAATTTTCTCAGCCAAATGAAATATGATGCTACAATGATTATTGATGTGAATTGAGGGTTGTTAGGACATGAAATCTTCTTGCTAGAAACAATGGCAGGAATAAACTCCATTGTACCTTTCATAGTGTTCATAATTCTATCTCCTTGACATTAGCATTGGAGAGAGATAGGATCAGACAAGTTAGAAAAGTGTTTAATTGGAGTAAGGGGAATTATGAGGCTATCAGGCAGGAAATTGGAGGCTTAATTGGAAAGAGGTTTTCTCAGGGAAATGTACAGAAGAAATGTGGCAAATTTTCAGGGAATATTTGTCTGGAGTTCTGCATAGCAACGTTCCAATGAGACAGGGAGGTTATGGTAGGTTACAGGAACCATAGTGTACAAAGGCTGTAATGAATCTAGTTAGGAAGAAAAGAAAAGCTTACAAAAGGTTCATGGAGCTAGGCAATGTTAGAGATCTAGAAGAGTATACGGCTAATAGGAAGGATCTTAAGAAGGAAATTAGGAGAGCCAGAAGGGGTCATGAGAAGGCCTTGGCAGGCAGGATTAAGGAAAACCCCAAGGCATCCTACAAGTATGTGAAGAGCAAGAGGATAAGACGTGAAAGAATAGGATCTATCAAGTGTGACGGTGGGAAAGTTTGTATGGAACTGGAAGAAATAGCAGACTTGCAGCGGACTGAAAAGCTTGAGCATGTAGATATTAAGAAAGAGGATGTGTTGGAGCTTTTGGAAAGCATCAAGATAGATAAGTCGCCGGGACCGGATGAGATGTACCCCAGGCTACTGTGGGAGGCAAGGGAGGAGATTGCTGAGCCTCTGGCGATGATCTTTGCATCATCAATGGAGCCGGGAGAGGTTCCAGAGAATTGGAGGATTGCGGACGTTGTTCCTTTATTCAAGAAAGGGAGTAGAGATAGCCCTGGAAATTATAGACCAGTGAGTCTAACCTCAGTGGTTGGTAAGTTGATGGAGAAGATCCTGAGAGGCAGGATTTATGAACATTTGGAGAGGTATAATATGATTAAGAATAGTCAGCATGGCTTTGTCAAAGGCAGATCATGCCTTACGAGCCTGATTGAATTTTTTGAGGATGTGACTAAACACATTGATGAAGGAAGAGCAGTAGATGTAGTATATATGGACTTCAGCAAGGCATTTGATAAGGTGCCCCATGCAAGGCTTATTGAGAAAGTGAGGGGGCATGGGATCCAAGGGGACATTGCTTTGTGGATCCAGAACTGGCTTGCCCACAGAAGGCAAAGAGTGGTTATAGATGGGTCATATTCTGAATGGAAGTCGGTCACCAGTGGAGTGCCCCAGGGATCTGTTCTGGGAGCCTTACTCTTTGTGATTTTTATAAATGACCTGGATGAGGAAGTGGAGGGATGGGTTGGTAAGTTTGCTGATGACACAAAGGTTGGAGGTGTTGTGGATAGTTTGGAGGGATGTCAGAAGTAGCAGCGAGACATAGATAAGATGCAAGACTGGGCGGAGAAGTGGCAGATGGAGTTTAACCCAGATAAGTGTGAGGTGGTTCATTTTGGCAGGTCAAATAGGATGGCGGAATATAATATTAATGGTAGGACTCTTGGCAGTGTGGAAGATCAGAAGGATCTTGGGGTCCGAGTTCATAGGACCCTCAAAGCAGCTGTGCAGGTTGAGGCTGTGGTTAAGAAGGCGTATGGTGTACTGGCCTTCATCAATCGAGGAATTGAGTTTAGGAGTCGTGAGATAATGTTGCAGCTATATAGGACCCTGGTCAGACCCCACTTGGAGTATTGTGCTCAGTTCTGGTCGCCTCATTACAGGAAGGATATGGAAGCCATAGAAAGCGTGCAGAGGAGATTTAAAAGGATGTTGCCTGGGTTGGGGGGCATGCCTTATGAGGATAGGTTGAGTGAGCTCGGCCTTTTCTCCTTGGAGAGACGAAGGATGAGGGGTGACCTGACAGAGGTGTATAAGATGTTGAGAGGTATTGATCGAGTGGACAGTCAGAGGCTTTTTCCGAGGGCTAAAATGGTTGCCACAAGAGGACACAGGTTTAAGGTGCTGAGGAGTAGGTACAGAGGAGATGTCAGGGATAAATTTTTCACTCAGAGGGTGGTGGGCGCGTGGAATGGGCTGCCAGCAACGGTGGTGGAGGCGGATTCGATAGGGTCTTTTAAGAGACTTTTAGATAAGTACATGGAACTTAGTAAGATAGAGGGTTATAGGTAAGCCGAGTAATCGCTAAGGTAGGGACATGTTCGGCACAACTTTGTGGGCTGAAGTGCCTGTGTGCTGTAGTTTTTCTGTTTCGATGTTCTATGTTTCTATATCTGAATTTATTTTAAAGAAGTATGGGGAAAATGTTCAGTCTGAGAGCTATGCTGTCACTATGATGGGCCAAATAGCTTCCCTCTGTGCTGGGAGATTCCATGGTTCCCACATGGAAATCAGATATCATCTCAGGAGCACTGCTATCGATTAAATCCATTACTTCCCAACATGTTGAGTAAGGAAAGAAATTCTTGCCTGTACCCACAATTATCTCTTCCCTGCCATGCTACCTATTGGATAAGGTAACACACCCTCATTTCTGACCAATTACCGTTGTTTTAGAGCTATTCTTAGGTATTATGGTTATGTTACAAACAGGATAAATGAAGCAATTGATATAACGCCTTAAGAAACCTGTTTATTCTGAGAGAATTTAGTCACGTGACCAAAGTCTTAATTCTTGTTAAATATTGATGAGGTTGGGAAGCCCTGGTGCTGAGATTCTATAATAGAGGCAATTGCATTGATTCTCTCCTGTACAAAGGAAGGTAGGGCATTAGTCAGATGGACTTCAACCCGGATAAGTGTGTAGTGATCCATTTTGGCAGATCCAATGGGATGAAGCAGCAGTATAATATGAAGGGTACCATTCTTAGCAGTGTAGAGGATCAGAAGGACCTTGGGGTCCGGGTCCATAGGACTCTTAAATCGGCCTCGCAGGTGGAGGATGCGGTCAAGAAGGCGTACGGCGTACTAGCCTTCATTAATCGAGGGATTGAGTTTAGGAGTCGGGAGATAATGCTGCAGCTTTATAGGACCCTGGTTAGACCCCACTTGGAGTACTGCGCGCAGTTCTGGTCACCTCATTACAGGAAAGATGTTGAAGCCATTGAAAGGGTGCAGAGGAGATTTACAAGGATGTTGCCTGGATTGGGGGGGCATGCCTTATGAGGATAGGTTGAGGGAGCTTGGTCTCTTCTCCCTGGAGAGACGAAGGATGAGAGGTGACCTGATAGAGGTTTACAAGATGTTGAGAGGTCTGGATAGGGTAGACTCTCAGAGGCTATTTCCAAGGGCTGAAATGGTTGCTACGAGGGGACACAGGTTTAAGGTGCTGGGGGGTAGGTACAGAGGAGATGTCAGGGGTAAGTTTTTCACTCAGAGGGTGGTGGGTGAGTGGAATCGGCTGACGTCGGTGGTGGTGGAGGCAAACTCGTTGGGGTCTTTTAAGAGACTTCTGGATGAGTACATGGGATTTAATGGGATTGAGGGCTATAGATAGGCCTAGAGGTAGGGATATGATCGGCGCAACTTGTGGGCCGAAGGGCCTGTTTGTGCTGTGGCTTTCTATGTTCTATGTTCTATGTTCTAGTCAAAAGCAGAATATATTGTTCTTTCTGAGGGAATGTCGGCTGAAAGTGGAGACTGACTAGGCCTGATCTCAGGGCCAGGGTGAGGGATTTCCCTGAAGAATTTGCTTCTCTCTCCGGGAAGGTTGATAGAAGTATAGAAACTAGAAGCAGAAGCAGGAGGAGGCCATTCGGCCCTCCGAACCTGCTCCACGATTCATTTTGATCATGGCTGATCATCCCAATTCAATATCCTGATCCCCCCCCCCCCTCCCATATCCCTTGATCCCTTTATCCCCAAAAGCTATATCTAATTTCTTCTTGAAATCAGACAATACTTTGGCCTCAACTACTTTCTGTGGGAGTGAATTCCACACATTCACCACCCTCTGGGTGAAGAAATTTCTCCTCATCTCTGTCCTAAAAGTTTTACCCCTTATCCTCAAACTATGACCCTGAGCTCTGGACTCCCCCACCATCGGGAACATTCTTTCTGAATCCACCCTGTCTAATCCTGCATTTAGTCTCTCCTCATATGACAGACGCACCATCCCAGGAATCAGCCTAGTAAACCTTCGCTGTACTCCCTCTATAGCAAGGATATTCTTCCTCAGATAAGGGCACCAAAACTGCACACAATACTCCAGGCGTGGCCTCATGAAGTGGGAAGTTTAAGTATTGAATGAATCATTGTTCACTTTAGCCGAAAGCAGGTTACCACAAGGTATGATGGTAAAGGTGAATAGCTCAGAACCAAAGGCCTGGGAACCCCATAGTTAGTGAAATTCATATGCGGGAACACATGTTGCAACATCATTCATTGCCTAGACTCAGGATAAGGACGTGCCTGGACTCAGGACCATGTGTTTATCCAGGTTGGCAATAATCTGGTGGGAACATCCACTTTGACCCCTGTAGCAAGCATCTAGGATAACCAGGCAACCAGGAAGTGACTTTAGCTAAGATGAGAGTTTGTGTCCGGATTAAATGGGCAAAGGAGATATCATTATACTGGATGGTAAAATGCAATTGGCTGAGGTGTATGTCAGGGATTATTATTGATGTGTGTGTACTAAATGCAATTGATTTTAAATTAATGTAAGGCAGGAATGATTGATAAGAAAATCTATAATTGATCTGTTTTAATTGTACACATTAGATTCATCAGAGAGGTTCTGTCACTCTATTCCAGAGCTACTTAACCCTCTTGGTGATCTCTAAGCAGCTGCTTGTTGTGTTTTTGTTTTAAATAAATGTTACGTCTTTATACAGAGATATCTGCCTCGTGAGTTTTGTATTGTCTGTAGTTAAAGGCACTACCGGCCATCTCAATTTACCCCAAAACACCTCACCAACGCCCAATGCAATTGCAGCAAAACATCCCTATCCCGATATTCAAATCCTCTCACTATGAAGGGCAACATATCATTTACCTTCTTTACTGCCTGCTGTACCTGCGCGCTTACTCTCAGCGACTGATGCAAGAGAACAACAAGGTCTCACAGAGTATTCACCTCTTTCAATTTACACCCATTCCAGTAATAATCTGTCTTCCTTTTATTGCTAACAAAGTGGATAACCTCACATTTATTCACATTTTACTGCATCTGCAATGCAGCTGCCCACACACTCAGCCTGTCCAAATCACGCTGAAGCATCTCCTCACAGCTCACCCTGCCACCCAACTTTGTATAATCTACAAATGTTGAGATAATACATTCAGTTCCCTCTTCCAAATCATTAATATATAATGTGAACAGTTGGGGTGCTAGCGGAACCCCACTAGTCACTGACTGCCAATCAGAAGTATTATTCCAACTCTTTGATTCCTATCTGCTAACCAGCTTTCTATCCATCTCAAGACATTACCTGCAATCCCATGTGTTTTAACTTTACATAGTAATCTGCTATGTGAGACACTGTCGAAAGCCTTCTGAAAGTCTAAATAAACCACATCCATCCACTGGTTCTCCTTGATCAACTCAACTAGTTACATCCTCAAAGAATTCCAATAGATTCGTCAAGTATGATTTCCTTATTGTAAGTCCATGCTGACTTTGTCTGATTATACCACTGCCTTCCAACTGCCGAGTTATTAATTCCTAGATAATAAACTCTAACAACTTCCCCAGCACTGATGGTGATGGTGAACTCGGCAGCTCCCTGGGTGGAAGCTGTGTGAGGATTGGCTGGCTCGCCATTGAAGGAGCCTGGATACAAACCAGCATGGATGGGTACATGGGACTGGGATATTATAGCAATTACTGAAACATGGCTAAGGTAGGGACAGGACTGGCAACTCAATGTTCCAGGGTACAGGTGCTATAGGAAAGATAGAACAGGAGGTAAGAGAGGAGGGGGAGTTGCATTTTTGATTAAGGAGAACATCACAGCAGTACTGAGAGAGGATATATCCAAGGGTTCGCCCACTGAGTCTATATGGGTAGAACTGAGAAATAAGAAGGGGGAAATCACTTTGATACGGTTGTACTATAGGCCCCCAAATAGTCAGTGGGAAATTGAGGAGCAAATATGTAAGGAGATTACAGAGCTCCAAGAAAAATAAGGTGGTAATAGTAGGGGATTTTAACTTTCTCAACATTGACTGGGACAGCCATAGTATTAGTGGGTTGGATGGAGAGAAATTGTTGGGCGTATTCAGGAGGAATTTCTCATTCAGTATGTGGATGGCCCGACTAGAGAGGGGGCAAAACTTGACCTCCTCTTGGGAAATAAGGAAGGGCAGGTGACAGAAGTGTTAGTGAGGGATCACTTTGGGACCAGAGACCATAATTCCAATAGTTTTAAGATAGCTATGGAGAATGATAAGTCTAGCCCAAAAGTTAAAATTCGAAATTGGGGCAAGGCCAATTTTGATGGTGTCAGGCAGAAATTTTCAATCGTTAGTTGGAGGAGTCCGTGGGAAGGCAAGGGGACGTCTGGTAAGTGGGAGGCTTTCAAAAGTGTGTTAACCAGGGTTCAGGGTAAGCACATTCCTCTTAGAGTGAAGGGCAAGGCTGGCAGAAGTAGGGAACCCTGGATGACTCGGAATATTGAGGCCCTTGTCAAGAAGAAGAAGGAGGCACATGACATGCATAAGCAGCTGGGATCAAGTGGATCCCTTGAAGAGTATAGGGAGTGTCGGAGTAGAGTTAAGAGAGAAATCAGGAGGGCAAAAAGGGGACACGATATTGTTTTGGCAGATAAGGAAAAGGAGAATCCAAAGAGCTTCTACACATACATAAAGGGCAAAAGAGTAACTAGGGAGAGAATGAGACCTCTTAAGAATCAACAAGGTCATCTATGTGTGGAGATGGGTGAGATCCTAAATGAATATTTCTCATCAGTATTTACTGTTGAGAAAAGCATGAATGTTAGGGAACTTGGGGGAATAAATAGTGATGTCTTGAGGAGTGTACATATAAAAGAGGAGGTGCTGGAGGTCTTAAAGCGCATCAAGGTAGATAAATCCCCGGAACCTGATGAAGTGTATCCCAGGACATTGTGGGAGGCTAGGGAGGAAATTGCAGGTCCCCGAGCAGAGATATTTGAATCATCGATAGTCACAGGTAAGATGCCTGAAGTTTGGAGGGTGGCAAATGTCATGCCTTTGTTTAAGAAGGGCTGCTGGGAAAAACCTGGGAATTACAGGCCGGTGAGCCTCACATCTGTTGTGGGTAAGTTGTTAGAAGGTATTTTGAGAGACCACGACTGACCACACTGGCAAACACCACTACTGACCGTGCGGGCAAATGGCGCTACTGACAACAAGGGCAAACACCACTACTGACCACACAGGCAAACACAACTACTGACCGCACGGGCAAACGGCTGCTACTGACCACATGGGCAAACACTACTGTTGACCGCATGGGCAAACACCATTACTGACCGCACGGGCAAACACCACTACTGACCGCATGGGCAAATGGCTGCTACTGGTGACACGGGCAAACATCACTACTGACCGTACGGGCAAACATTGCTACTGACCGCATGGGCAAACACCACTACTGACCACACACGCAAACACCACTACTCACCACACGAGCAAACACAACTACTGACCGGACGGGCAAACACAGCTACTGACTGCACAGGCAAATACCACAACTGACCACAAAGGCAAACGCCATTACTGATCGTGAGGGCAAACGACCTCTACTGACCGCATGGGGAAAACCACTACTGACCACACAGGCAAACACCACTACTGACCGCTCGGACAAACACCACTACTGACCGCATGGTCAAACACCACTACTGACCGCTCGGACAAACACCACTACTGACCGCATGAGCAAACACTGCTACTGACCGCACAGACAAACACCACTACTGACTGCACGCACAAACATGACTACTGACCGTACGGACAAACACCACGACTGATCACATGGACAAACACCAGTACTGACCGCACAGGCACACACCGCTACTGACCAGACGGACAAACACCGCGACTGACCGCATGGACAAACACCAAGACTGACCGCATGGACAAACACCAAGACTGACCGCATGGACAAACACCGCTACTGAATGCATGGACAAACACCACTACTGACCGCACGGGCAAACACCACTACTGACCGCATGGACAAACACCACGACTGACCGTGCGGACAAGCACCACTACTGACCGCGGGGACAAGCAACATGACTGACCACATGGACAAACCCCGCTGCTGACCTCCCAGACAAACACCACTACTGACCACACGGACAAACACTACTACTGACCACACGGACAAACACCGCTACTGATCACATGGACAAACACCACTACTGACCACACGGACAAACACCACTACAGACCACACGGTCAAACACCACTACTGACCACATGGACGAACACCGCTACTAATCACACGGACAAACACCACGACTGACCGCACAGAAAAAAACACAACTACTGAACGCACGGGCAAACACCGCTACTGACCGCATGGTCAAACACCGCTACTGACCGCATGGTCAAACACCGCTACTGACCGCATGGTCAAACACCACTACTGACCGCATGGTCAAACACCACTACTGACCGCATGGTCAAACACCGCTACTGACCGCATGGTCAAACACCGCTACTGACCGCATGGTCAAACACCACTACTGACCGCATGGTCAAACACCGCTACTGACTGCACGGACAAACACCACTACTGACCGCATGGACAAACACCACTACTGACCGCATGAACAATCGCCACTACAGACCACACGGACAAACACCACGACTGACCGCATGGACGAACACCGCTACTGACCACATGGACAAACACCACTACTGACCACACGGACAAAACCCAGTACTGACCGCACAGGCAAACACCGCTACTGACCACACAGACAAACACCGCTACTGACCACACGGACAAACACCGCGACTGACCGCACGGACAAACACCGCTACTGACCACATGGACAAACACCGCTACTGACCACACGGACAAACACCGCGACTGACCGCACGGACAAACACCAAGACTGACCACATGGACAAACACCGCTACTGACCACATGGACAAACACCGCTACTGAGCGCATGGACAAACACCACTACTGACCACATGGACAAACACCATGACTGACCGCACAGACAAACACCATGACTGACCACATGGACAAATACCACTACTGACCACATGGACAAACACCATGACTGACCGCACAGACAAACACCACGACTGACCGCATGGACAAATACCACTACTGACCACATGGACAAACACCATGACTGACCGCACAGACAAACACCACGACTGACCGCATGGACAAATACCACTACTGACCACACGGACAAACACCATGACTGACCACATGGACAAACACCGCTACTGACCACATGGACAAACACCATGACTGACCGCACAGACAAACACCACGACTGACCGCATGGACAAATACCACTACTGACCACACGGACAAACACCATGACTGACCACATGGACAAACACCACTACTGACCACACGGACAAACACCATGACTGACCACATGGACAAACACCACTACTGACCACACGGACAAATACCGCGACTGACCACACTGACAAACACCGTGACTGACCGCACAGACAAACACCACTACTGATCGCATGGACAAACACCACTACTGACCACACGGGCAAACACCACTACTGACCGCACGGACACACACCGCTACTGACCACACGGACAAACACCACTACTGACCACATGGACAAACGCCACTATTGACCGCATGAGCAAGCACCACTACTGACCACATGGACAAACACCACAACTGACCACATGTACAAATGCCACTACTGACCGCACAGGCAAACACTGCTACTGACCACATGGACAAACACCGCTACTGAGTGCATGGACAAACACCATGACTGACCGCATGGACAAACACCGCTACTGACCACACGGTCAAACACTGTGACTGACCGCACAGACAAACACCACGACTGAGCGCATGGACAAACACCACTACTGACCACACAGGCAAACACCACTACTGACCACACGGACAAACACCACTAGTAACCACACGGACAAATACCGCGACTGATCACATGGACAAACACCACTACTGACCACATGGACAAACACCACTACAGACCACACGGACAAACACCACGACTGACCGCATGGACGAACACCGCTACTGACCACATGGACAAACACCACTACTGACCACACGGACAAAACCCAGTACTGACCGCACAGGCAAACACCGCTACTGACCACACAGACAAACACCGCTACTGACCACACGGACAAACACCGCGACTGACCGCACGGACAAACACCGCTACTGACCACATGGACAAACACCGCTACTGACCACACGGACAAACACCGCGACTGACCGCACGGACAAACACCAAGACTGACCACATGGACAAACACCGCTACTGACCACATGGACAAACACCGCTACTGAGCGCATGGACAAACACCACTACTGACCACATGGACAAACACCATGACTGACCGCACAGACAAACACCATGACTGACCACATGGACAAATACCACTACTGACCACATGGACAAACACCATGACTGACCGCACAGACAAACACCACGACTGACCGCATGGACAAATACCACTACTGACCACATGGACAAACACCATGACTGACCGCACAGACAAACACCACGACTGACCGCATGGACAAATACCACTACTGACCACACGGACAAACACCATGACTGACCACATGGACAAACACCGCTACTGACCACATGGACAAACACCATGACTGACCGCACAGACAAACACCACGACTGACCGCATGGACAAATACCACTACTGACCACACGGACAAACACCATGACTGACCACATGGACAAACACCACTACTGACCACACGGACAAACACCATGACTGACCACATGGACAAACACCACTACTGACCACACGGACAAATACCGCGACTGACCACACTGACAAACACCGTGACTGACCGCACAGACAAACACCACTACTGATCGCATGGACAAACACCACTACTGACCACACGGGCAAACACCACTACTGACCGCACGGACACACACCGCTACTGACCACACGGACAAACACCACTACTGACCACATGGACAAACACCACTATTGACCGCATGAGCAAGCACCACTACTGACCACATGGACAAACACCACAACTGACCACATGTACAAATGCCACTACTGACCGCACAGGCAAACACTGCTACTGACCACATGGACAAACACCGCTACTGAGTGCATGGACAAACACCATGACTGACCGCATGGACAAACACCGCTACTGACCACACGGTCAAACACTGTGACTGACCGCACAGACAAACACCACGACTGAGCGCATGGACAAACACCACTACTGACCACACAGGCAAACACCACTACTGACCACACGGACAAACACCACTAGTAACCACACGGACAAATACCGCGACTGATCACATGGACAAACACCACTACTGACCACATGGACAAACACCACTACTGACCACACGGACAAACACCGTGACTGACCGCACAGACAAACACCACTACTGACCGCACGGGCAAACACCACGACTGACCGCACGGACAAATACCGCGACTGACCGCACGGACAAACACCGTGACTGACCGCACGGGCAAACACCACGACTTACCGCATGGACAAATACCGCTACTGATCACACGGACAAACACCACTACTGACCGCACGGGCAAACACCGTGACTGACCGCACGGGCAAACACCACTACTGACCGCACGGACAAATACCGCGACTGACCACACGGACAAACACCACTACTGACCGCATGGGCAAACACCACTACTGACCGCACGGACAAACACCACTGCTGACCGCATGGACAAACACCACTACTGACCGCACGGGCAAACACCGTGACTGACCGCACGGGCAAACACCACTACTGACCGCACGGACAAATACCGCGACTGACCACACGGACAAACACCACTACTGACCGCATGGGCAAACACCACTACTGACCGCACGGACAAACACCACTGCTGACCGCATGGGCAAACACCACTACTGACGGCATGGACAAACACCACTACTGACCGCACGGGCAAACGGCCGCTACTGACCACACGGACAAACACCACTACTGACCGCACGGACAAACACCACTACTGACCGCACAGGGAAACGGCCGCTACTGACCACACGGGCAAATGGCGCTGCTGAGCGGCACGGTGGCACAGTGGTTAGCACTGCTGCCTCACTGCGCCAGGGACCTGGGTTCAATTCCCGGCCCTGGGTCACTGTCTGTGTGGAGTTTGCACATTCTCCCCGTGTCTGCGTGGGTTTCCTCCGGGTTTTCCGGTTTCCTCCCACACTCAAAGATGTGCCGGTTAGTTTCATTGGCCATAGTAAATTGACCCTGGTGTCAAGGGGATTTTCAGGGTAAATACACTACTTTACGGGGATAGGGCCTGAGCACGGTGTGTCACTGTGTAAATCCTCCCCGGGGGCCCTGTGCCTGGGCACAGTGTGTCACTGTGTAAACCCTCCCCGGGGGCCCTGTGCCTGGGCACAGTGTGTCACTGTGTAAACCCTCCCCGGGGGCCCTGTGCCTGGGCACAGTGTGTCACTGTGTAAACCCTCCCCGGAGGCCCTGTGCCTGGGCACAGTGTGTCACTGTGTAAACCCTCCCCGGGGGCCCTGTGCCTGGGCACAGTGTGTCACTGTGTAAACCCTCCCCGGGGGCCCTGTGCCTGGGCACAGTGTGTCACTGTGTAAACCCTCCCCGGGGGCCCTGTGCCTGGGCACAGTGTGTCACTGTGTAAACCCTCCCCGGAGGCCCTGTGCCTGGGCACGGTGCGTCACTGTGTAAACCCTCCCCGGGGGCCCTGTGCCTGGGCACAGTGTGTCACTGTGTAAATCCTCCCCCCCGGGGGGGGGGGGGCCCTGTGTCTGGACATGGTGTGTCACTGTGTAAATCCTCCCCGGGGGCCCTGTGCCTGGGTACGGTGTGTCACTGTGTAAACCCTCCCCCGGGGGCCCTCTGTCTGGGCACGGTGTGAGAGAGAGTGTGTGTGTGTGTGAGAGAGTGAGGGAGTGTGTTTGTGAGGGAGTGAGTGAGTGAGAGAGTGATTGAGTGTGTTTGTGAGTGAGTGTGTTTGTGAGGGAGGGAGTGAGTGAGAGAGTGTGTGAGAGAGTGTGTGTGTGAGAGAGTGATTGAGTGTGTTTGTGAGTGAGTGTGTTTGTGAGGGAGGGAGTGAGTGAGAGAGTGATTGAGTGTGTTTGTGAGTGAGTGTGTTTGTGAGGGAGGGAGTGAGTGAGAGAGTGTGTGTGTGTGAGAGAGTGATTGAGTGTGTTGTGTGAGTGAGTGTGTGTGTGAGAGAGTGATTGAGTGTGTTTGTGAGTGAGTGTGTTTGTGAGGGCGTGAGTGAGAGAGTGTGTGAGAGAGAGTGTGTGTGAGAGAGTGATTGAGTGTGTTTGTGAGTGAGTGTGTTTGTGAGAGAGTGTGTGAGAGAGAGTGTGTGTGAGAGAGTGATTGAGTGTGTTTGTGAGTGAGTGTGTTTGTGAGGGAGTGAGTGAGAGAGTGTGTGTGAGAGAGTGATTGAGTGTGTTTGTGAGTGAGTGTGTTTGTGAGGGAGTGAGTGAGAGAGTGTGTGAGAGAGAGTGTGTGTGAGAGAGTGATTGAGTGTGTTTGTGAGTGAGTGAGTGTGTTTGTGAGGGAGGGAGTGAGTGAGTGTGTGAGAGAGAGTGTGTGTGAGAGAATGATTGAGTGTATTTGTGAGTGAGTGAGTGTGTGAGGGAGTGAGTGAGAGAGTGTGTGAGTGAGTGTGTGTGTGAGGGAGGGAGCAAGCGAGTACCCTGAGACTGAGAGTGAGTGACCCGGAAGTACACAGTTTAAATCTCTCACACGATAATGGTTATCTTTATGAACTACTCTTTACAAACCTCCTTCTGAAAGCAGAGAGGAGTCTCTCGTTGTCTGGCTCAATGGAGACTTTACTTTTATTTTAAATTCTCAATTCATTGCTTCATCTCTGTTCAGCACATTGCTGTTTATCTTCACAGCTCAACATTTTATTCATGTTGTGTTTATTGTTGCGCCAAACCTTTTTATTTCGATATTTGCTCTTCAGCCCCTTGAGTGAAAACAAATTGGAATGTGGTTCCTTACAGGGAAAGGACAGACAAGGCTGTGAATGATTGAAGACTTTATTTCCAAAATAGATCCAATACCTCTTTGCTTATTGAGTTGTTTCCGGAACATTCCAATGACTCGCCGCTGTTACTATCGGGCTCATTTGTTATGTCCGTGCCGGATATCTGGAAATTACGCTGGAAGAGGCGTAGGTCAAAGGAAGGGTATGGATAGGGCATGGGGAGGTAACAGAAGGGTATGGATAGGGCATGGGGAGGTAACAGAAGGGTATGGATAGGGCATGGGGAGGTAACAGAAGGGTATGGATAGGGCATGGGGAGGTAACAGAAGGGTATGGATAGGGCATGGGGAGGTAACAGAAGGGTATGGATAGGGCATGGGGAGGTAACAGAAGGGTATGGATAGGGCATGGGGAGGTAACAGAAGGGTATGGATAGGGCATGGGGAGATAACAAGGATATGGATAGGGCATGGGGAGGTAACAAGGGTATGGATAGGGCATGGGGTGGTAACAGAAGGATATGGATAGGGCGTGAGGAGGTAACAGAAGGATATGGATAGGGCGTGGGGAGGTAACAAGGATATGGATAGGGCGTGGGGAGGTAACAGAAGGGTATGGATAGGGCATGGGGAGGTAACAGAAGGATATGGAAGATATATGGTTGTACAGGAAACTTGGGGAATGGGGGATTTTGAAGAGCATGAGCCGGGCAGAGGGATATGAGCGGACTACATGGGGGATTGAGGATATAAGGGGACAGGAAGGGGATGTGGTGGTGGGGGTGAGGGCTGAGGGCCAGGTGGCCAAAAAAATCATATAGAGGACTGGGACGATGTCCCAGCAAATCGAAGTGGGCCTTCCGACATTCCATCCTCACACCAGCATGTATTTATCAGCTTGAGCTTGCTTCTTGGGTTGGGGTTCCTGACTCCATCCTTGCCCCAGCTCCCGGACTGTAGAATCCTGTGGGAGCTCCTCACATGTTAGAATTCGGGGACAGGATGTTGGGAAATGGCCCAAGTCATGAGGGGAAAATCCAGTTCCAATATCAGTTGTTTTTTCATGTTGTGTTACAGAATTGAAAGAACCCAGTGACACAGAAATAACAAGATTCAGTTTATGATTCAACTTCACATCGACATGGAATATATCAGTGATTTAATGAATTGTCACATTACTGAGCAGCGAGAATATCATCAACAGCAGAATAATAAACTACAGAATCAAACATTAACAATTAAACAGTAAATTAGAATTAAATGCAAAACAATGTTTTGAAGTGTGGAATTCTCTTCCTGTTTATCTCCTCCATTTACCCTGATGTCTCCGTTCATTCTTCAATTTTTCTCATAAAATTCATAATTTAATCAACAATGTTTGAATTTTCAGGATATCGAGTGATTTGGGAAATTAAGTCAAAGATTAGCCATGACCGTGTTGAACGATGGGGTAGCAGTGAGGGGCTGAATGGCCAATTTGTGGTATTAGTGGCAGTGGACAGGTTCCGTACAGCTTCCATAGATTCAATGTGAAAAATTATGACAATTTAACCAAGGTATAAAATAATCTTGAGCAATTTCCATGACATTTTATACCGAAATCAGCCATATTTACATTATTATTTCCACACCGGTCCTCAGCACTTTGCAGTTCTGCACTTCCTGGAAGAATAAATTTGTTACAAATTCTGTCATTTACCACACTAGTGGTTCTGTTACGATTCATTGCTATCTGACGATGATTCACTGCTTTCTGATGATGATGATGATGATGATGATGATGATGATGATGATGATGATGATGCCACTGGTGGTGGCCTTTTACGTCCTTTTGTTGTCGTCGTCGTTGTTGTTGTTGTCGTTGTTGGAGCTTTTGTTGTTGTTGTTGTCGTTGTTGGAGCTTTTGTTGTTGTTGTTGTTGGAGCTTTTGTTGTTGTTGGAGCTTCTGTTGTTGTTGTTGGAGCTTTTGTTGTTGTTGTAGGAGTTGTCGTTGCAATTGTTGTTGTTGCAATTGTTGTTGGGGTTGTTGTTGCAATTGTTGTTGTTGCAATTGTTGTTGCAATTGTTGTTGTTGTTGCAATTGTTGTTGTTGTTGTTGCAATTGTTGTTGGCGTTGTTGTTGCAATTGTTGTTGGCGTTGTTGTTGTGAAGTTTGTGTTGGTACATTCTACTGTAACACTAATAATCTTGGTGGAATCCAGCTTAACTGAACTGGTGCAAGTTGCAGTTTTCTACAGATAGAGTGAGAGTGTAACTCAGTTATAATCTCCAAAAGCACAGTAAATTTTGTAATAATGAGTGAGCTTCAACAGTAGAATATTGAACAAATGGTTACATACCTGAGTGCCAGAATATTGTAACATCAAAGCGTTTTATTAACACAGGATATTGGTTAATCATCAGGGTAAATTTTCATTGCACATTAATGTGATATTGTGATAGTTTTACAGAGAGGGAGAACTTTCTAACTGTTCAGTGTGGGAGATTGAATCGTGTTATTCCTTCAGTTTCCTGAACTGCACTGTCACAGGTGGGATTTTCCATTGGGAGCGATGGTTGGACTGCTCAAAGACAGATTGTAGGTTAGGGATGGGATTCTGTCTCTCTCCCAGACCTGGAGAACAGTTGCCGGTCAGACCACGCTGGAAACCGACGGGCAGGCAGGTAAGTAATTTGAATCTTTCTTTAATATGTTTTAATTATGTTTCGCAGTTCATTATCGGGAACTTTCAGGTCCTGATTGAATCTCCCACCCTGCCAGGAGCACGTCATTCCGGCAGGGTTCAGACTAGCTCCCCACGTTCGGGGAACTAGCGGGAGACCCCACCAGAATGAAGGGGGGCAATTGCGGCCCCCCCAGGGGGTCGGGCAGTGGGGGAGTGGTGCCCCCTGAGCATGGGCACCCTGGCAGTGCCAACCTGTGCCCCCGGCACTGCCCAAAGGGCAAAGTGCCCATACCCAAAGAGTACCTTGGCACTGCCCACTGGGCATTGGGCAGTGCCAATGGGGTGGGCCCTATTGTGGGCGTGATCGGTGGGGGTCCCTCTGCCATTCTGCATGGCGATCGGTCTGGGTGGAGGGAGGGCAGTGATTGGGGCAGGCTGGAGGGGGGTGGTCTGCCGGGGGGGGGGGGGGGGGGGGGGGGCGTGCCTGACCCCAGTGGGATCAGTGGGTGGGGATATGTCGGGGTGACGGGGGTGGCGGGATCGCCACTGCTGGAGGGGGTTGGGCTGTGCATCGTGGCGCTCCGGGACAGTGGGGGGATCAGGGCTGGCCCGGGAATTGTTGTGGGGGCCATGATCGGGCCGTGGAGGGGGCTAGAGGGGTCTGCACTGCAGGGGTCTCGGGCTCGTCAGTGATCGAGCTGGCCAGCAATCGGGGAGACTGAGATGGGGGCCACTGCGCATGCGCAGAGTTTCAGAGCTGTCAAACTGCGCTCGAATAGCCCCCCCCCCTGTGTTTTTAATGAGATTCACAACAGGGACCTCTGCAGTGCACAGAGTGCAGGGATTCAGGTCTGAAGTTGAACTGACAAAACAGTTGGGATTTAGAACAGTTTTAGAACATAGAACATAGAACATTACAGCGCAGAACAGGCCCTTCGGCCCACGATGTTGCACCGACCAGTTAAAAAAAAAACTGTGACCCTCCAACCTAAACCAATTTCTTTTCGTCCATGAACCTATCTACGGATCTCTTAAACGCCCCCAAACTAGGCGCATTTACTACTGATGCTGGCAGGGCATTCCAATCCCTCACCACCCTCTGGGTAAAGAACCTACCCCTGACATCGGTTCTATAACTACCCCCCCTCAATTTAAAGCCATGCCCCCTCGTGCTGGATTTCTCCATCAGAGGAAAAAGGCTATCACTATCCACCCTATCTAAACCTCTAATCATCTTATATGTTTCAATAAGATCCCCTCTTAGCCGCCGCCTTTCCAGCGAAAACAATCCCAAATCCCTCAGCCTCTCCTCATAGGATCTCCCCTCCATACCAGGCAACATCCTGGTAAACCTCCTCTGCACCCTCTCCAAAGCCTCCACATCCTTCCTGTAATGTGGGGACCAGAACTGCACACAGTACTCCAAGTGCGGCCGCACCAGAGTTGTGTACAGTTGCAACATAACGCTACGACTCCTAAATTCAATCCCCCTACCAATAAACGCCAAGACACCATATGCCTTCTTAACAACCTTATCTACTTGATTCCCAACTTTCAGGGATCTATGCACACATACACCTAGATCCCTCTGCTCCTCCACACTATTCAAAGTCCTCCCGTTAGCCCTATACTCAACACATCTGTTATTCCTACCAAAGTGAATTACCTCACACTTCTCCGCATTAAACTCCATCCGCCACCTCTCGGCCCAACTTTGCAACCTGTCTAAGTCTTCCTGCAAACTACGACACCCTTCCTCACTGTCTACCACACCACCGACTTTGGTGTCATCAGCAAATTTGCTAATCCACCCAACTATACCCTCATCCAGATCATTAATAAATATTACAAACAGCAGTGGCCCCAAAACAGATCCCTGAGGTACACCACTTGTAACCGCACTCCATGATGAATATTTACTATCAACCACCACCCTCTGTTTCCTATCCGCTAGCCAATTCCTGATCCAATTTCCTAGATCACCCCCAATCCCATACATCTGCATTTTCTGCAGAAGCCTACCATGGTGAACCTTATCAAACGCCTTACTAAAATCCATATATACCACGTCCACTGCCTTGCCCCCATCCACCTCCTTGGTCACTTTCTCAAAAAACTCAATAAGGTTAGTAAGGCACGACCTACCTGCCACAAAACCATGCTGACTATCACCTATCAATTCATTACTCTCCAAATAACTATAAATCCTATCCCTTATAATTTTTTCCAACATCTTGCCGACAACAGAAGTGAGACTCACCGGTCTATAATTCCCGGGAAGTCTCTGTTCCCCTTCTTAAACAATGGGACAACATTCGCTAACCTCCAATCTTCTGGTACTATACCAGAGGCCAACGACGACCTGAAGATCAGAGCCAGAGGCTCTGCAATCACTTCTCTTGCCTCCCAGAGAATCCTTGGATAAATCCCATCCGGACCAGGGGATTTATCTATTTTCAGACCCTCCAGAATATCCTGCACATCCTCCTTATCAACTGTAATACTGTCTATTCTACTCCCTTGCAACCCAGTGTCCTCCTCAGCTATATTCATGTCCCCTTGCGTGAACACCGAAGAGAAATATTGGTTCAATGCCTCACCAATCTCCTCCGGTTCCACACATAACTTCCCTCTGCCATCTATAACTGGCCCTAAACTTGCCCTAACCAACCTTCTGTTCTTGACATACCTATAGAACGCCTTAGGATTCTCTTTAACCCTATCCGCCAAAGTCTTCTCATGTCCCCTTTTAGCCCTTCTAAGCTCGCTCTTCAACTCCCTCTTAGCCAATCTAAAGCTTTCTAGTGCACTACCCGAGTGCTCACGTCTCATCCGAACATAAGCCTCCTTTTTCTTTTTAACCAACAAAGAAACTTTTTTGGTGCACCACGGTTCCCTAGCCCTACCAATTCCTCCTTGCCTGACAGGGACATACCTATCACAGACTCGCAGTAGCTGCTCCTTGAAAAAACTCCACATGTCGGACGTTCCCAGTCCCTGTAATCTCCTAGTCCAACCTATGTTTCCTAATTCTCTCCTAATAGCCTCATAATTACCCTTCCCCCAGCTAAAACCACTGGCCCGAGGTTCATGCCTATCCCTTTCCATCACTAAGGTGAACGTAACCGAATTGTGGTCACTATCACCAAAATGCACACCAACTTCCAAGTCTAGCACCTGGTCTGGCTCATTTCCCAGCACCAGATCCAATATAGCCTCACCTCTAGTTGGCCTGTCTACATACTGAGTCAAAAAACCTTCCTGCACGCTTTGAACAAAAACTGACCCCTCTAACGAGCTAGAGCTATAACAATTCCAGTCAATATTTGTCAAGTTAAAATCCCCCATAACAATTGCCCTATTACTTTCACTCCTAAGCAGGATTGACTCCGCAATCCTTTCCTCAACCTCTCTAGAACTTTTAGGAGGTCTATAAAAGACTCCCAACAGGGTGACCTCTCCTCTCCTATTTCTAATCTCCGCCCATACTACCTCAACAGATAAGTCCTCATCAAACCTCCTCTCTGACACTGTGATACAATCTCTGACCAATAATGCTACCCCTCCCCCTCTTCTACCTCCTTCCCTACTTCGACTAAAACATTTGAACCCCGGGACCTGCAGCATCCATTCCTGCCCCTGCTCTATCCATGTCTCTGAAATAGCCACAACATCGAAGTCCCAGGTACTGATCCACGCTGCAAGTTCACCCACTTTATTGCGAATACTCCTGGCATTGAAGTATACACATTTCAAACCCTGCTCCACCCCACCTCTGCAATGCCGTGCATTGCAGTCCCCATCCATGCATCCCTCACTTTCAGCCCCACTACTCAGGATCCCTCCCCCCCCCCGAATCAGTTTAAACCTCCCGCCAATTCAGCACTTTTGGGAGAATCATGTGCAGTTTTGAAGTTTTGGTCTCTTCATCTGAGGAAAGATGTTCTTGCTCTCGAGGGAGTGCAGCAAGGGTTTACCAGGCTGATCCCGGGGATGGCGGGACTGACATATGGGGAGAGATTGAGTTGATTAGGATTGTATTCGCTGGAGTTCAGAAGAATGAAGGGGATCTCATAGAAAGCTATAAAATTCTAACATGGTAGATGCAAGAAGGATATTCCCAATGGTGGGGTTGTCCAAAACCAGGGCTCAGTCCAAGGATACAGGGTAGATGATTTAGGACAGAGATGAGGAGACATTTCTTCATCCAGAGAGTGGTGAGCCTGTGGAATTCGCTGCCACAGAAAGCAGTTGAGGCCAAAACATTGAATGTTTCCAAGAAGGATTTAGAAATAACTCTTGAGGTGAAGGGACTCAAAGGATATGGGGAAAGGTGGGATCATGCCATTGTGTTGGATGATCAGCCATGATCATAATGAATGGCGGAGCAGGCTTGAAGGGCCGAATGGCCTCCTCCTGCCTCCTGTTTTCTATGTTTCACCCACACAACCATTGCCAGCATCCCCAGCTCCTACACCCGCTCCCAGTCACCACTGCAAAGAAATGGATCACGCCTTCCCCATGAGGCTCCCACTAGAGTCTGCCCTGACACAGCCCCCTGGCACAAGTTGGCAGTGGGAGAATGCCACTACCTGGTCATATTCCTCTCCCCCACAGCCTATACTTACCTTCATGCCCCTGTGGAGACCCCCACAACAGCTTCACGTCTGGGTGAACCTGATGCAAATCGCGCTGACATGACATCACGTTGCTGTGGTTTGAAAATACAGCAGTGGTGGGGTGAATATATGGCAAGGGGTTAGTTAATGATATTTCAGTACATTTAAATAAATGGGGGCTTGAACCTGATGACGCCGCCAGCAACAGGTAGGGAAAACCCAACTCCTCGATCTTGCCAGACCCGGGTCTCCCACCGGCATTCACACAACGGCAAGCGCGTGCTCAAGATCACCCCCATTGTGTCAGTGCCAGAACTTAGTTACTCGCAATCCCATCTTTTCCCCATAACCCTGGAAATATTTTTCATTTAGAAGCTTATCCAATTCCTTTCCAAAGCAATTACTGAGCCTTGTCTCTACCAGGGAGGTTGTGGCATCGTGGTGTTGTCACTGTATTAATAATCCAGAGACTCAGGTTGCAGAACATAGAGACCTAGGTTCAAATCCTACCACAACAGATAATGAAATTTAAATTTGTTAAAAACTTGGACTCGAATGTCAAATGATGACCACAGGAATTAGCTTTCAGCATTGATATTTTATTTGATTTATTATTGTCACATGTATTGGGATACAGTGAAAAGTATTCTTTTTTGCGCACTATACAGACAAAGCATACCGTTCATAGGGAAGGAAACAAGAGAGTGCAGAATGTAGTGTTACAGTTGTGGTTAGGGTGTAGAGAAAGATCAACTTATTACAAGGTAAGTCCATTCAAAAGCCTGACAGCAGCAGGGAAGAAGCTGTTCTTGAGTCGGTTGATACGTGACCTCAGACTTTTGTATCTTTTTCCCGAAGGAAGAAGGTGGAAGAGAGAATGTCCGGGGTGCATGGAGTCCTTAATTATGCTGGCTGCTTTGCCGAGGCAGCAGGAAGTGTAGACAGAGTCAATGGATGGGAGGCTGGTTTGCGTGATGGATTGGGCTACATTCACGACCTTTTGTAGTTCCTTGCAGTCTTGGGCAGAGCAGGAGCCATACCAAGCTGTGATACAACCAGAAAGAATGCTTTCTATGGTGCATCTGTAAAGGTTGGTGAGAGTTGCAGCTCACATTACAAATTTCTGAGAAAGTAGAGGCGTTGGTGGGCTTTCTTAACTATAGTGTCGGCATGGGGGGACCAGGACAGGTTGTTGGTGATCTGGACACCTAAAAACTTGAAGCTCTCGACACTTTCTACTTTGTCCCCGCTGATGTAGACAGGGGCATGTTCTCCTTTACGCTTCCTGAAGTCGATGACAATCTCCTTCGTTTTGTTGACATTGAGGGAGAGATTATTATTGCTGCACCAGTTCACCAGATTCTCTATCTCATTCCTGTACCCTCATCATTGTTTGAGATCCGACCCACTACAGTGGTGCCGTCAGCAAACTTGAAAATCGAATTGGAAGGGAATTTAGCCACACGGTCAGAGGTGTATAAGGAGTATAGCAGAGGGCTGAGAACACTGCCTTGTAGGGCACCGGTGTTGAGGATGATTGTGGAGGAGGTGTTAGAACATAGAACATAGAAAGCCACAGCACAAACAGGCCCTTCGGCCCACAAGTTGCGCTGATCATATCCCTACCTCTAGGCCTATCTATAGCCCTCAATCCCATTAAATCCCATGTACTCATCCAGAAGTCTCTTAAAAGACCCCAACGAGTTTGCCTCCACCACCACCGACGTCAGCCGATTCCACTCACCCACCACCCTCTGAGTGAAAAACTTACCCCTGACATCTCCTCTGTACCTACCCCCCAGCACCTTAAACCTGTGTCCCCTCGTAGCAACCATTTCAGCCCTTGGAAATAGCCTCTGAGAGTCTACCCTATCCAGACCTCTCAACATCTTGTAAACCTCTATCAGGTCACCTCTCATCCTTCGTCTCTCCAGGGAGAAGAGACCAAGCTCCCTCAACCTATCCTCATAAGGCATGCCCCCCAATCCAGGCAACATCCTTGTAAATCTCCTCTGCACCCTTTCAATGGCTTCAACATCTTTCCTGTAATGAGGTGACCAGAACTGCGCGTAGTACTCCAAGTGGGGTCTAACCAGGGTCCTATAAAGCTGCAGCATTATCTCCCGACTCCTAAACTCAATCCCTCGATTAATGAAGGCTAGTACGCCGTACGCCTTCTTGACCGCATCCTCCACCTGCGAGGCCGATTTAAGAGTCCTATGGACCCGGACCCCAAGGTCCTTCTGATCCTCTACACTGCTAAGAATGGTACCCTTCATATTATACTGCTGCTTCATCCCATTGGATCTGCCAAAATGGATCACTACACACTTATCCGGGTTGAAGTCCATCTGCCACTTCTCCGCCCAGTCTTGCATTCTATCTATGTCTCGCTGCAACTTCTGACATCCCTCCAAACTATCCACAACACCACCTACCTTGGTGTCGTCAGCAAACTTACCAACCCATCCCTCCACTTCCTCATCCAGGTCATTTATGAAAATGACAAACAGCAAGGGTCCCAGAACAGATCCCCGGGGCACTCCACTGGTCACTGACCTCCATGCAGAGAAAGACCCCTCCACAGCCACTCTCTGCCTTCTGCAGGCAAGCCAGTTCTGGATCCACAAGGCAACAGCCCCTTGGATCCCATGCCCTCTCACTTTCTCAAGAAGTCTTGCATGGGGGACCTTATCGAACGCCTTGCTGAAGTCCATATAGACCACATCCACCGCTCTTCCTTCGTCAATGTGTTTGGTCACATTTTCAAAGAACTCAACCAGGCTCGTAAGGCACGACCTGCCCTTGACAAAGCCGTGCTGACTACTTTTGATCATACTAAACTTCTCTAGATGATCATAAATCCTGTCTCTCAGGATCCTCTCCATCAACTTACCAACCACTGAGGTTAGACTCACCGGTCGGTAATTTCCCGGGCTGTCCCTGTTCCCTTTTTTGAATATAGGGACCACATCTGCAACCCTCCAATCCTCCGGAACCTCTCCCGTCTCCATCGACGATGCAAAGATCATCGCCAAAGGCTCCGCAATCTCCTCCCTCGCCTCCCACAGTAACCTGGGGTACATCCCATCCGGTCCCGGCGACTTACCAACCTTGATGCCATTCAATAGTTCCAACACATCCTCTTTCTTTATGTCCACATGCTCGATCCTTTCTGTCCACCGCAAACCAGCAGTACAACCACCCAGATCCCTTTCCACCGTGAATACCGAGGTAAAGTATTCATTAAGCACCTCCGCCATTTCTAACGGTTCCGCACAAACTTTTCCCCTTTCACCTTTTAAGGGTTCTATGCCTTCACATCTCATCCTTTTACTCTTGACATATTTGTAGAAAGCCTTGGGATTCTCCTTAATCTTACCCGCCAAGGTCTTCTCATGACCCCTTCTCGCTCTCCTAATTTCCTTCTTAAGCTCCTTCCTACATCCCATATACTCCTCTAAATCCTTAACACCTCCTAGCTCTCTGAACCTTCTGTACGCCTCTCTTTTCTTATTCACCAGGTTCATCACAACCTTCGTGCACCACGGTTCCCGTACCCTACCACCACCCCCCTGTCTCATCGGAACGTTGTCATGCAGAGCTCCAGACAAACATTCCTTGAAAATCCTCCACTTTCCTTCGGTACTTTTCCCCAAGAATGCCTCCTTCCAATTTACCCGTCTAATTTCCTCCCTGATGACACTGTATTTCCCTTTACTCCAGAGAAACACTTTCCTAGCCTGCCTGATCCTATCTCTTTCCAATGCTATCGTGAAGGAGATAGAATTATGATCGCTATCCCCAAGATGCTCACCCACCGAGAGATCCTCCACCTGTCCAGGTTCATTAGCCAGCACCAGATCAAGTACAGCCTCTCCTCTAGTAGGCTTATCCACATACTGTGTCAGGAAACTCTCCTGGACACACCTAACAAACTCCTCTCCATCCAAACCCCTAGCCCTAGGGATATTCCAATCTATGTTTGGGAAATTAAAATCTCCCATCACGACAACTCTGTTATTCCTACATCTCTCCAGGATCTGTTTCCCCATCTGCTCCTCAACATCTCTGTTACTATTGGGCGGCCTATAGAAAACACCCAGCAAAGTTACCGACCCCTTCCTGTTCCTAACCTCCACCCACAGAGACTCCGTAGTCAATCCCTCCACGGCGTCCACCTTCTCTACAGCCGTGACACTATCCCTGATCAACAGTGCCACTCCCCCCCCCTCTCTTGCCTCCCTCCCTGTCCTTCCTGAAACATCTAAAACCCGGCACCTGAAGCACCCAGTCCTGTCCCTGAGACATCCAAGTCTCCGTAATGGCCACCACATCACAATTCGAAGCAGCAATCCACGCTCTAAGCTCATCCACTTTATTCACTACACTCCTGGCATTAAAATAGACACATCTCAGACCTTCAGCCTGAGCACTTCCCTTCTCCATCACTCGTCTAACCTCCCTCTTACCCTGTCTACATTCCTTATCTATTTGCGAGCTAACCTCCTCGCTCTCAGTCCCCTCATTTCGATTCCCTCCCCCCAACCTTTCTAGTTTAAAGTCTCTCCAGTAGCCTTAGCCAACCTTCCCGCCAGGATATTGGTCCCCCTGGGATTCAAGTGCCACCCGTCTTTTTTAAACAGGTCACACCTGCCCCTAAAGAGGTCCCAATGATCCAAGTACCCAAATCCTTGTCCCTTGCTCCAGTCCCTCAGCCACGTTGTTGTCTATCCTTACTGATTGTGGTCTGTGGGTTAGGAAGTTCAGGATCCAGTCACATAGGGAGATGCCGAGGCCCAGACCACGGAGTTTGGAGATGAGTTTCATGGGAATAATAGTGTTGAAGGCTGAGCTGTAGTCAATAAATGGGAGTCTGACATTGGTATCCTTGTTATCTCGATATTCCAGGATTGAGTGCAGGGAAATGGCGTCTGCTGTGGATCTATTGCGGCGGTAGGCAAACTGTAATGGATCCAGATAGTCTGGGAGGCTGGAATTGATTCATGCCATGACTAATCTTTCGAAGTTTCATCAAAAATGACAAGAAGTAAGACTGAAGGTTTTTTTAAATAGGAGAAATTTTTAATTATTATTGGGTACTACTTCCAGCAGTTAAAACTGGCGTCAATGGGAATCAGGGGACAAACTCTCCACTGGTTGGAGTCATACCTGGTACAAAGGAAGATGGTTGTGGTGGTTGGAGGTCAATTATCTCAGCTCCAGGACATCTCTGCAGGAGTCCCTCAGGGTCGTGTCCCAGACCCAACCATCTTCAGCTGCTTCATCAATGACCTTCCCTCTGTCATAAGGTCAGAAGTGGAGACATTTGCCGATGATTGCACAATGTTCAGCACCATTCGTGACTCCTCAGACACTGAAGCAGTTCATGTTCAAATGCAACAAGACCCAGACAATATCCAGCTTGGGCTGACAAGTGGCAGCTAACATTCACGCCACAGAAGTGCCAAGCAATGATCATCTCCAGAAAGAGAGAATCTAATAATCGGCCCATGACAATGGCATTACTATCGCTGACTCCCCCACTGTCAACACCCTGGGGGTTACCATTCACCAGAAACTGGACTGGACTGGCCATCTAAATACTGTGGCTACTAGAGTAGGTCAAAGGCTAGGAATCCTGCAGTGAATAACTCACCTCCTGACTCTCCAAAGCTTGTCTCCCATCTACAAGATACAAGTCAAGAGCGCAATGGAATATTCTCCACTTACTTGGATCAGTACACCTCCAACAACACTCAAGAAGCTCGACACCATCCAGGACAGAGCAGTTTACTTGACTGCTACCCCGTCCACACCAATGCACAATGACAGCCATTTGTACCATTTACAAGGTGTACTGCAGAAGTTCACCTAGATTCCTTAGGTAGCACCTTCCAAACCCACAACCATTACCATCTAGAGGGACAAGAGAAGCAGATATAGATATAGAAACAGAAACTAGAAGCAGGAGAAGGCCATTCAGCCCTTCAGGCCTGCTCCACTATTCATTTTGATCATGGCAGATCATCAAATTCAATATCCTGATCCCGCCCCCTTCCCCCCCTATCCCTCGATCCCTTTCGCCCCAAGAGCTATAGCTAATTTCTTCTTGAAATCACACAACGTTTTGGCCTCAACTACTTTCTGTGGGAGTGAATTCCACACATTCACCACCCTTTGGGTGAAGAAATTTTTCCTCCCCTCAGTTCTAAAAGGTTTACCCCTTATCCTCAAACTATGACCCCTAGTGCTGGACTCCCCCACCATCGGGAACATTCTTTCTGAATCTACCCTGTCTAACCCTGTTAGAATTTTATAAGTTTCTATGAGATCCCCTCTCACTCTTCTAAACTTCAGTGAATATAATCCTAACCGACTTAATCTTTTCTCATATGACAGACCTGCCATCCCAGGAATCAGCCTGGTAAACCTTCGCTGTACTCCCTCTATAACAAGGACATCCTTCCTCAGATAAGGACACCAAAACTGCACACAATACTCCAGGTGTGGCCTCATCAACGCCCTATATAATTGCAGCAAAACATCCCTATCCCTGTACTCAAATCCTCTCGCTATGAAGGCCCACATACCATTTGCCTTCTTTACTGCCTGCTGTACCTGCGCGCTTACTTTCAGCGACTGATGCACGAGGACTCCAAGGTCTCGCTGAGTATTCACCTCTCTCAATTTACACCCATTCAAGTAATAATCTGTCTTCCTATTATTGCTACCAAAGTGGATAACCTCACATTTATCCACATTATACTGCATCTGCCATTCAGATGCCCACACATTCCTATAGGAATAGGAACCAGCTGTTCTCCTTGGTTGAGGGGTCAATTGTGAGGAGACATCCTCAACACTGGTGCCCCACAAGGCTGTGTTCTCAGCCCCCTACTATACTCCTTATACACCTGTGACTGTGTGGCCAAATTCCCCTCCAATTCGCTTTTCAAATTTGCTGATGACACCACCGTAGTGGGTCGGATCTCAAACAATAACGAGACAGAGTACAGGAGTGAGGTAGAGAATCTGGTGAACTGGTGCAGCAACAATAATCTCTCCCACAATGTCAACAAAATGAAGGAGACTGTCATCGACTTCAGGAAGCGTAAAGGAGAACATGCCCCTGTCCACATCAGCGGGGACGAAGTAGAAAGGGTCGAGAGCTTCAAGTTTTTAGGTGTCCAGATCACCAATAACCTGTCCTGGTCCCCCCCATGCCGACACTAGTTAAGAAAGCCCATCAACGCCTCTACTTTCTCAGAAGACTAAGGAAATTTGGCTGTCAACTACGACTCTCACCAACTTTTACAGATGCACCATAGAATGCATTCTTTCTGGTTGTATCACAGCTTGGTATGGCTCCTGCTCTGCCCAAGACTGCAAGGAACTACAAAAGGTTGTGAATGTAGCCCAATCCATCTCGCAAACCAGCCTCACATCCATTGACTCTGTCTGCACTTCCTGCTGCCTCGACAAAGCAGCCAGCATAATTAAGGACCCCACGCACCCCGGATATTCTCTCTTCCACCTTCTTCCTTCGGGAAAAAGATACAAAAGTCTGAGGTCACGTACCAACCGACTCAAGAACAGCTTCTTCCCTGCTGCTGTCAGACTTTTGAATGGACCTAACTCATATTAAGCTGATCTTTCTCTACACCCTAGCTATGACTGTAACACTGCATTCTGCACCCTCTCATTTCCTTCTCTATGAACGGTATTTTGTCTGTGTACTGCGCAAGAAACAATACTTTTCATTGTATACTAATGCAAGTGACAATAATAAATCAAATCAAATCAATTCAAATCAAAAAATATTCTTGGGTAAGGGGCAGGAGATTCAGGGTGGTGGGAATCTGGAATGCGCTGCCTGGGAAGGTAGTGGAGGCTGGAAACCTTACAACCTTTAAAAAGTATTTGGATGAGCACGTGAAACATCAAAACATTTAAGGATATTGGACAAGTGCTGGAAAATGGGATTAGCGCACATTTAGTGGTAGTTGTGTTGGTGCAGACTCAATGGGCCGAAAGGCCTTTTCTGTGCAGTACGACTCTATGTCTCTACAACCACCACCTGCAAGTTCCGCTCCAAGACACTCACCATTTTGACTTGCAAGAATATGACTGTTCCTTCACTGTCACTGGGTCAAAATCCTGGAGCTCACTCCCTAACTGCACAGTGGGTGAACCTACACCACATAGACTGCAGCGATTCAAGAAAGCGGCTCACCAGCACCTTCTCAGGGGCAGTTAGGAATGGGCAATAAATGCTGGCCTAGCCAATGATGCTCATGTCCCATAAATGAATCAAAAAATACTTTCAGCATGTAGATGTGGAAATGTTGGAAACAAAGGATGTATTTAAATGTTCCGTGGTAGGTCATTGTGCCATGATACTGTCACAGGAAAGCTCCCAGTGTTAGGATCAATTACAACAGAGAAAGCAAGTGACTAACAGTGTAATACTCACAGCTTCCGGGACGGGGATCAGTGTACAATTTGTCGGATCTGCTCCAGAGCTTTTGTTGCACACAGTTTCCTGGATCTCAATCGTTAAATTGACCTGGAATATACGTTCTCCAAAGTTGAGTCTCTAATGAAAGGATACAGTTACATTTAATGAAGGTGTCTGGGATAACATTTTGATGCGCATCAATTGGACACGAGGCTCAAAGCTTCGGTAAAAGAAGGCTTTTATTAACTAACAATGGAACTATCAGAACTTTAACACACTATCCCAGACTGAAGAGGTCCCATCCGAACAGGGGGTCTTATACCTCTCCCAGGAGGCGGAGCCCGACTGGGATGTGCCACAACAGTAACAACCACAGGTGTATCAATCCCACCCTAGCCCAACAACAACATTAGTACAATCCCACAGTGGGAACCAACGATGGTTCACCACACATTTACAAATAATAACATTGTGTCAGACAAAAATATTCAGATATCCTGCATATCATTATGCTTTTGGGAAATATATTGGGACATTTTATTTATGTTAGAACATAGAACATAGAACATAGAACAGTACAGCACAGAACAGGCCCTTCGGCCCACGATGTTGTGCCGAGCTTTATCTGAAACCAAGATCAAGCTATCCCACTCCCTATCATCCTGGTGTGCTCCATGTGCCTATCCAATAGCCGCTTAAATGTTCCTAAAGTGTCTGACTCCACTATCACTGCAGACAGTCCATTCCACATCCCAACCACTCTCTGCGTAAAGAACCTACCTCTGATATCCTTCCGAGATCTCCCACCATAAACCCTATAGTTATGCCCCCTTATAATAGCTCCATCCACCCGAGGAAATAGTCTTTGAACGTTCACTCTATCTATCCCCTTCAACATTTTATAAACCTCTATTAAGTCTCCCCTCAGCCTCCTCCGCTCCAGAGAGAACAGCCCTAGCTCCCTCAACCTTTCCTCATAAGACTTACCCTCCAAACCAGGCAGCATCCTTGTAAATCTCCTCTGCACTCTTTCCAGCGCTTCCACATCCTTCTTATAGTGAGGTGACCAGAACTGCACACAATATTCCAAATGTGGTCTCACCAAGCTCCTGTACAGTTGCAGCATAACCCCACGGCTCTTAAACTCCAACCCCCTGTTAATAAAAGCTAACACACTATAGGCCTTCTTCACAGCTCTATCCACTTGAGTGGCAACCTTCAGAGATCTGTGGATATGGACCCCAAGATCTCTCTGTTCCTCCACAGTCTTCAGAACCCTACCTTTGACCCTATAATCCACATTTAAATTTGTCCTACCAAAATGAATCACCTCACATTTATCAGGGTTAAACTCCATTTGCCATTTTTCAGCCCAGCTTTGCATCCTATCTATGCCTCTTTGCAGCCTACAACAGCCCTCCACCTCATCCACTACTCCACCAATCTTGGTGTCATCAGCAAATTTACTGATCCACCCTTCAGCCCCCTCCTCTAAGTCATTAATAAAAATCACAAAGAGCAGAGGACCAAGCACTGATCCCTGTGGCACTATGCTAGCAACCTGCCTCCAGTCCGAAAAGCTTCCATCCACCACCACCCTCTGTCTTTGATCAGATAGCCAGTTACCTATCCAATCGGCCAACTTTCCCTCTATCCCACACCTCCTTACTTTCATCAGAAGCCGACCATGGGGGACCTTATCAAACACCTTACTAAAATCCATGAATATGACATCAACTGCCCTACCTTCATCAACACACTTAGTCACCTCCTCAAAAAATTCTATCAAATTTGTGAGGCACGACTTGCCCTTCACGAATCCGTGCTGACTATCCCAGATTAATCCGCATCTTTCTAAATGGTCGTAAATCCCATCCCAAAGGACCTTTTTCATCAATTTACCAACCACCGAAGTAAGACTAACCGGTCTATAATTACCAGGGTCATTTCTATTCCCTTTCTTAAACAGAGGAACCACATTCACCACTCTCCAGTCCTCTGGCACCATCCCCGTGGACAGTGAGGACCCAAAGATCAAAGCCAAAGGCTCTGCAATCTCATCCCTTGCCTCCCAAAGAATCCTAGGATATATTTCATCAGGCCCAGGGGACTTATCGACCATCAGTTTATTCAAAACTGCCAGTACATCCTCCCTCCGAACATCTATTTCCTCCAGCCTATTAGCCTGTAACACCTTCTCTTCATCAAAAACATGGCCCCTCTCCTTGGTGAACACTGAAGAAAGGTGTTCATTCATCACCTCGCCTATCTCTCCTGACTCCATACACAAGTTCCCACTACTGTCCTTGACCGGCCCTAACCTCACCCTGGTCATTAGAAATCATAGAAACCCTACAGTGTAGAAGGAGGCCATTCGGCCCATCGAGTCTGCACCGACCACAATCCCACCCAGGCCCTACCCACACATATTTACCCGCTAATCCCTCTAACCTACGCATCTCAGGATTCTAAGGGGCAATTTTTTTTTTAACCTGGCCAATCAACCTAACCCGCACATCTTTGGACTGTGGGAGGAAACCGGAGCACCCGGAGGAAACCCACACATACACGAGGAGAATGTGCAAACTCCACACAGACAGTGACCCAAGCTGGGAATCGAACCCAGATCCCTGGAGCTGTGAAGCAGCAGTGCTAACCATTGTGCTACCGTGCCGCCCATTCTTTTATTCCTCACATAAGAGTAAAAAGTCTTGGGATTTTCCTTGATCCGACCCGCCAAAGACTTCTCATGCCCCTTCCAGCTCTCCTAAGCCCCTTTTTCAGCTCATTCCTTGCTAACTTGTAACCCTCAATCGAGCCATCTGAACCTTGTTTCCTCATCCCTACATAAGCTTCCCTCTTCCTTTTCACAAGACATTCCACCTCTTTCGTGAACCATGGTTCCCTCACTCGGCCATTTCCTCCCTGCCTGACAGGGACATACCTATCAAGGACACCCAGTATTTGTTCCTTGAAAAAGTTCCACTTTTCATTAGTGCCTTGAAATGTTAAAGTTATTATTCAATTAGTAGAAACACAAACTGAGATTTTGGGCATAGTTTTCCCCCCAAAAAGTGTCACAACAGTGAGAAAAGGCCATAGACGTCTGACAGGCACTCCGCACTGCAATCGTCCCACATCAGTCACTTTTTTGGAGAGTGGTTTCGTGCCGGTCGGGGGGCGGGGGGGGGGGGGGGGGGGGGGGGGGTGCAGGGGGGCAATTGGGGGGTTAAACATGGTATTGAGCCCAGCTGCAGAGCACACAGGCACCATTTCGCAATGCCCTCCTGTCTCACAGTGAACTGGAAGACCCCCCTCCCTAACCTCACAGACATCTCCCCCACCCCCCCCCCCCCCCACCCCGCTCCCACCCACCCCACCCCCCCTCATCAGCGGCATGTTCCTCCACCCCTCCTGACACAGGTCGCCGGCACTGGGGCACCGGGGCAGTCTCCATGGATCCCGCTGCCTGACACCCAACATGTCCTTCCATCATCACCCCCTTCATGGCCCAGCATGATCCACTTTGCACAGCCCCCCCATCATAGCCCCAAGGCAGATCTCCCCTACACAGCCCAATACCCCCCTGTCAAAACCCCCTCACTCATCTGTGGGGAAAGGGGGCTGAGTGGGAGTTCTGAAGAGGGAGGGGGCCTGTGTGGGGTGGGGTGGGGGGGGTGCGGGGTGGGGGATCTGAGCAGGAAGGAAGCCTGAGTGTGTATCTGAGGGGGGAGGGAGGCTGAGGAGGTTCAGGCCGGATCAGCCTCACATCCGTGTGGTGTGTGAGAGAGTGACCAATGAATAGAGTGGTGGGGAGGAGGATGCCTCGCTTATCAGAGGGGCTGGAGATGCTACCCTGGACCCTTGGTGTCCAGCACTCCATGTCCTCGCTTGTGGGTAGCAACAATAAAGCCCGCCTGGTGCCATTCCCACTGGGAGGCTGATTGGATTCAGAGTCCAGAGCGCTAACTATTACACCACGGAACCTGATAAGGATGTATTATGTAGGGAAGTTTCACTCGGTGTTCATGCATTGTTTGGCTATATCTCAAAACGCTGGAATATCAGCGCTTGTAAATATTCTTGTACCGGGATTGCATCCCGATCTGAAGAAAATGTTTGCAATGACTTGTGTTGAGTGGGAGGGAAGACAGGACCGACCCAAGCTTGTTGGAGCCGTCCAGCACTGTGAACGCTCCAATACCAGAAGCCAAAATCGAGAAGTAAAGTTACAGATAATGTATTATACGCCAGCCAGTTGGGGCGGAGGACGCGGGCTGGGGATAAGGCAGCCAGTTGGGGCGGAGGACGTGGGCTGGGGATAAGGCAGCCAGTTGGCCGAGGAAGCGACACAAGTGCCTGCTTCACCTGCGGTCTCCAGGAACACTGGTCCCGGGATCCTATCCAGAGACCTTCAGCCGTGCCACCCCCACCTCCCCCACCGCCTGCACCCCCAATAACTCCCTATACCATGCACCGGCATTTAATTTAGCCATAAATGTCAATATGTGACTGCTGCTTAAAATATTGTGGAATTTACTTGTATAATTTGCTATGAAATATTATTCCTGTGATAGGATTTTTTTGCTTTTTGCTTATTTTGATTTTCTTGACCTTGTGAAGCTTCAGTTTTGCTGTGTGGTTATCAGTTTGTGGAGATGCCGGCGTTGGACTGCGGTAAACACAGTAAGATATCAGTACCCAGTATTGTTTGGAATGTAATTTCCATTCGGTCGCTGCCAGCGAACGACGAAGTACCGACCTCCTCAGAAAACAAACACGGGACACGGTGGACAGAGTACCCTTCGTAGTCCAGTACTTCCCCAGAGCAGAGAAGCGACGGCATCTCCTCCGGAGCCTTCAACATGTCATTGATGAAGACGAACATCTCGCCAAGGCCATCCCCACACCCCCACTTCTTGCCTTCAAACAACCGCACAACCTCAAACAGACCATTGTCCGCAGCAAACTACCCAGCCTTCAGGAGAACAGTGACCACGACACCACACAACCCTGCCACAGCAACCTCTGCAAGACGTGCCGGATCATCGACACAGATGCCATCATCTCACGTGAGAACACCATCCACCAGGTACACGGAACATACACTTGCAACTCGGCCAACGTTGTCTACCTGATACGCTGCAGGAAAGGATGTCCCGAGGCATGGTACATTGGGGAAACTATGCAGATGCGACGACAACGGATGAATGAACACCGCTCGACAATCACCAGGCAAAACTGTTCTCTTCCTGTTGGGGAGCACTTCAGCGGTCACAGGCATTCGGCCTCTGATATTCGGGTAAGCGTTCTCCAAGGCGGCCTTCACGACACACGATGGCGCAGAGTCGCTGAGCAGAAACTGATAGTCAAGTTCCGCACATATGAGGACGGCCTCAACCGGGATATTGGGTTCATGTCACACTATTTGTAATCCCCACAGTCTGCCTGGACCTGCAGAGTTTCACTGGCTGTCCTGTCTAGAGACAATACATATCTTTTTAGCCTGTCTTGATGCTCTCTCCACTCACGTTGTTTGTATCTTAAAGACTTGATTAGTTGTAAGTATTCGCATTCCAACCATTATTCATGTAAATTGAGTCTGTGTCTTTATATGCCCTGATTGTGAACAGAATTCCCACTCACCTGAAGAAGGGGCTTGGAGCTCCGAAAGCTTGTGTGGCTTTTGCTACCAAATAAACCTGTTGGACTTTAACCTGGTGTTGTTAAACTTCTTACTGTGTTTACCCCAGTCCAACGCCGGCATCTCCACATCGTTACAGGGAAGACCATGCTTTAATGATTACAGTAAAAAATCTGCAGTCATTTGGGGGATGGCCAGTAAATTGGCTATTCAGATCCCCATGGGAATCATAATTGTATCCTAATCTTAAACATCAAACATAAACACAAAAATAAATCATCAGTAATAAATTAGTTTTAAAAGTATAACATCAATTAAATGGAAGACACCAAAATTAAGAGAAAATGCTTTGCATATCTGCATATCTGGTGTACATAAATAATAAGTACAATGACATAACACGAGGAACTCCGTACGAATGTGATAACATGATAAGTACAAATATTTAAGACAGTCATTTTCTTTTTCCTTTTGATGCTCGATATTGATAGATTGGGAGCAATTTGATTTTTGCCATTTGCCTAAAATGAGAGATTTAGATTTGCTGCTCATTTTATATCGCTCTCAGCATACTAAGAGTTAACCCTAATAGACAACCTTCTTGAGATCATCCAGGATCCACAACAAGAGCTGTATGGTGTTAATTGGAACTAACTTCAGTTGCCATAATGCTTATTAGGTTGTGTCAAAAGTTCAGAGAGGCTTCCGACTGCTACACAGATTCTACCAAATACAGATGTAGGTATTGTGGTGAACCATCGTTGGTTACCACTGTGGGGTTATTCCAATGTTACTGTTGGGTTAGGGTGTTGCCACTGTGGGGGTTGTTATAATGTTGTTGTTGGGTTAGGGTGTTTACACTGTGGGATTAATATACCTGTGGTGGATGTTGTTATGGCACATCCCGGTCGGGCCCCGCCTCCTGGGGAGAGGTATAAGACCCTCTGCTCAGGTGGGACCCCTCCAGTCTGGATTGGTGTACTCGTGTTAGATAGTTCCATTGTTTGTCAATAAAAGCCTTCAATCGCTGAAGCCTTGTACCTCGTGCTTGATTGTCACGCATCAATTTTATTGACAAACACAAAACTCTCAACAGTAAAGAGAGTATGGAGCAAATGCTGAAACCAGAGCGCCTGACGCTGGATCCACGTGCAGTCGGTGCCTCTAACACCTTCGACCACTGGCTGAAGTGTTTCGAGGACTACCTGGCGGCCTCTGCAGCAGTTACTACGGACGACGACAAACTCCAGGTCCTCCACGCGAGGGTAAGCGACACGGTCTATCTTGCGATTCGTGCGGCCACCACTTACCCGAGGGCCATCGAGCTCTTGAAGAAACGATACACGAGACCACCCAACGAGATTCACGCTCGTTACCTCCTCGCTACACGACGTCGGCAGTCGGGCGAAACCATGGAGGACTACGCCAATGAGCTCTTGCAGCTTGCCAGGGGCTGCGACTGCAAAGCTGTGTCAGCTGAGCAGTATATGTACGACCTCGCCCGAGATGCGTTTGTAGCAGGGGTAGGGTCCTCGTACATCCGGCTTAAGCTATTGGAGAAAGGGAACCTCAACTTGACCCAAGCGATGGAGATGGCTGAGATGCTGGAGGCAGCGTCGAAAAGCTTGGCTCTGTACCCCGAAGACCACGTGGAGGCAACGTGGCAGGAGCAAGCGCGGATCCCTCCTCGCCCCACGGGCTCGCGCTCCCATATCGACCCGACGACGGCGGCAGCTCCAGGCGGCCAGCGATGCTATTTTTGCGGAGGAGCCAAGCATCCACGGCAACAGTGTCCAGCAAAAACGGCGACCTGCAGTCAGTGCGGTAAAAAGGGCCACTATGCTAAAGTCTGCAGGTTGAAGCCCAAGAACGGCAGTGCAGCCTGTGACCCTCCAGAGCGGAGACAATCTCCTTCGGCGTCGCAGTACCCGCGAGGCCCGACCACGTGCGAATCCAGGACGGCGCCATCGTGGCTGACGGAGGAGGAGGATGACCACCAGGAGTCGCTACGCTTGGCGCCCTCACCCACGTGCGATTCATGGGGGCGGCCATCATGGTCGACGACGACCAGGAGCAACCAGCAGGGGTCCTCAGTATCAACCTCAGCTGCCTGCAGTGACGTCCAAGGGCCAACGGTGGCGTCGATCTCTCTGGACCAGACAAAGCATCACAGGCTTGACTGTTCGATGATGAACATCAAGGTAAATGGTCGTACTGTGTATTGTCTGTTTGACAGTGGGAGCACCGAGGGTTTTATTCACCCTGACACTGCAAAAAGGTGTGGACTCCGGGTTCTACCTGCCAAACAGACAATTTCTATGGCATCACAGTCCCGGTCTGTACCGATCCAAGGACGTTGTATGGTAACCCTGGAGGTGCAGGGCACAATTTACGAGCGATACAGGCTCCTTGTGTTGCCGCACCTTTGCGTGCCAATTCTCCTCGGACTAAACTTTATGGTCCACATGAAGAGTGTGATCCTACAGTACGGTGGGCCACTCCCTTCGCTGGCAGTAGGGAATTAGCCGCAGCCTCCAAATTGCCCAAAGCGCCCCGCATGCAATCTTTCCACACTAAAGATTACCACACCTTCTTTATTTAAGAATCTGGTACCAGGCTGCAAGCCCATCGCTACTAAAAGTAGGCGTTACAGCGCTGAAGACCGGATCTTTATCAGATCTGAGGTTCAGCGGCTCCTCAAAGAAGGGATCATACAGCACAGTGCTAGTCCGTGGAGAGCGCAGGTCGTGGTGGTTAAAAGCGGGAACAAACCCCGGATGGTCATCGACTACAGTCAGACCATTAACCGTTATACGCAGCTGGATGCGTATCCTCTCCCGCGCATATCTGATATGGTCAATCAGATTGCGCAGTACCGGGTGTTCTCCACCATAGACCTTAAGTCCGCCTACCACCAACTCCCCATCCGCCCAGAGGACCGACAATACACGGCTTTTGAGGCAGATGGTCGTCTATATCAGTTTCTTAGGGTTCCATTTGGTGTCACCAATGGGGTCTCGGTCTTCCAGCGTGCTATGGACCGAATGGTGGACCAGAACGGGTTGCGGGCTACCTTCCCGTACCTGGATAACGTCACCATCTGCGGCCATGACCAGCAGGACCATGACACGAATCTCCAAAACTTTCTGCGCACTGCATCTCGCCTGAATCTGACCTATAACAGGGAGAAGTGTGTATTCCGTACGCGCAGGTTAGCTATCCTTGGATACATGGTGGAAAACGGGGTCATCGGCCCTGATCCAGACCGTATGCGCCCCCTCACTGAACTTCCCTTGCCCGCTAGCGCAAAAGCACTGAGGAGATGCCTCGGCTTCTTTTCTTATTATGCGCAGTGGGTCCCCAACTACGCGGACAAAGCCCGTCCGCTCATCAAGTCCACGACCTTCCCACTCACGCCGGAGGCCCAATTGGCCTTCAAGGCTTTGAAAAGCGACATTGCGAAAGCCACGATGCATGCGGTGGATGAATCCATCCCTTTCCAGGTGGAAAGTGATGCATCGGATTTCGCCCTGGCCGCCACACTAAACCAGGCAGGCAGGCCCGTCGCGTTCTTTTCCCGCACCCTTCAAGGTCCCGAAATTCGGCATTCAGCGGTGGAGAAGGAGGCTCAGGCCATTGTGGAGGCCATCAGACACTGGCGCCATTACCTGGCGGGGAAGCGGTTCACCCTGATCACGGATCAACGATCCGTGGCGTTTATGTTCAGTAATATGCAGAGGGGCAAGATCAAGAATGATAAGATCTTGCGGTGGAGAATTGAGCTCTCCACCTATAATTACGATATTATGTATCGTCCAGGGAAGCTCAATGAGCCCTCGGATGCCCTCTCGCGCGGAACATGCGCTATCATGCAGGAGGACCGCTTGAAGGCCCTCCACAATGACCTGTGCCATCCTGGAGTCACTCGACTCTACCACTTCATAAAAGCCCACAACCTGCCCTACTCGGTGGAGGATGTCAGGTCAGTAACGAGAAGCTGTCGGATTTGCGTGGAATGCAAACCGCACTTTTATCGACCAGACCGGGCACAATTGGTCAAGGCCACTCGCCCCTTCGAGAGGCTGAGTGTGGATTTTAAGGGCCCCCTTCCCTCAACGGACCGGAATGTCTATTTTCTCAATATCATAGATGAATACTCCCGGTTCCCGTTTGTTGTACCCTTTGTGGACACGTCGACTGCCACAGTGATTAAGGCATTCAGTGATCTTTTTACCCTGTTCGGGTACCCCTGCTACATACATAGCGACAGGGGCTCGTCATTCATGAGTAACGACTTGAGGCAATTCCTGCTCTCATACGGGATTGCCTCTAGTAGAACCACGAGCTACAACCCTAGGGGTAATGGACAGGTGGAGAGGGAGAATGCTACAGTCTGGAACGCTGTCCTATTGGCGCTGAAGTCCAGGGGCCTTCCAGTCTCCCGTTGGCAAGAGGTCCTTCCAAATGCGCTTCATTCCATTCGCTCCCTCCTGTGTACGGCAACCAATGCTACTCCCCACGAGAGGATGTTCTCATTCCCTCGGAAGTCGTCCTCGGGGATCTCCTTACCAGCCTGGTTGACGTACCCAGGACCCGTCCTTCTGCGGCGACATGTGAGGGCCCGCAAGTCCGACCCCTTGGTCGAACCGGTCCAACTCCTCCACGCCAACCCTCAGTATGCCTATGTGGCATATCCTGACGGGCGAGAGGACACGGTCTCGATTCGAGACCTGGCGCCTGCAGGGGACGTAGCAACTCCTGTTGCTCCTATACCCCCTGTCACGAACCCCCTTTCACTTCTTTCTTCCCCAGACGTGGCGCGGTCAGCACCGGGACCAGTGCATAACAGTTATACTCCCATGTACAGCTTGCCTGAGACTCGGAGATCGGCGCCACCACAGAAGGTACCAGGATCCCCTGCACCACCGCCTCACCAGGGTCAACCGGCCCGGGAGTCCTCGAGGTGACAGCCGGACGCTGTTTTGGAGAGAACGCCACCGCAAGCACCTGCTCCGGTGTCGCAACCGGTGTTGAGGAGATCACAGCGACGGTGCGGTCCTCCAGACCGTCTGGACTTGTGAATTTTGTATATATGTGATCTGTTTTCGCACCCCGCCGGCCTTTGTTTTTAAAGGAGGGGTGAATGTGGTGAACCATCGTTGGTTACCACTGTGGGGTTATTCCAATGTTACTGTTGGGTTAGGGTGTTGCCACTGTGGGGGTTGTTATAATGTTACTGTTGGGTTAGGGTGTTGCCACTGTGGGGGTTGTTATAATGTTGTTGGGTTAGGGTGTTTACACTGTGGGATTAATATACCTGTGGTGGATGTTGTTATGGCACATCCCGGTCGGGCCCCGCCTCCTGGGGAGAGGTATAAGACCCTCTGCTCAGGCGGGACCCCTCCAGTCTGGATTGGTGTACTCGTGTTAGATAGTTCCATTGTTTGTCAATAAAAGCCTTCAATCGCTGAAGCCTTGTACCTCGTGCTTGATTGTCGCGCATCAAGTATCTGCATGGATTCCCAACTGTGCTGAAATCAGCCGTCCCCTCCAGGACCTCGCCCTCCCCTTGGCCTCGGACAATGTCCTCTGGGACTCTTTTTTTCCAAGAAAATGGGGATTTCTTGAGAGGAGAGAGGGAGAGAGAGCAGCCAAAGGCCGGCACTGGATTGAACAACTCAAAACATAGTCTGTATCGAACTAACTGAACATCAATCTGTGTCTACAATAACCGAATAGTTATCTTATATTGTTGAAAGTTGTGCGCAGGCACAACTTGCTTCGGTGACCATGAGCAAGCTTGTTTACCTTACATTGTACTTCCAAAGAATGCAGCTAAATTCCTAGGCTGGACCCAGAATTCCAGGCTGATGTGCCCAAATTAGCTTGTTAGCTTAAAGAATATCACAAGGCAGAAATGCCTTGAAATTAAGCCTTTTAACTGGGCAAATCATACGGAGGATCCCACAATCCCTCCTTGATTGAGAGGCTGCTGTAGCCTCTGTACCTGTATTAGTGCTACTAAACTACGATAAGCACTTTAACCTTTTCTGTCCATGAGTAAAATGAGTTCTCCCAGGCCGTACCCACCCAATCTCACAGGGTGGGATCCTGCTATAGCACTCCTGCCCTGGCTTGTCCACATGTTACATGAGTTTACCCATGCGGGCAAAGGGGGAGATGATCAGGATAGTGCAGCAGTCGTGGTTCGCACCAGGATTTTCCACCTTGGCAGGAAAAGTTGCTGCTCGATGCCTACTCTGCCATCGCAATAACCCTGGAAAGACACCGCCAGTGGCTGCAGCAGCAGTAGGCCCACAACCATGAGGCCCTTTTGTGCAGCTACAAATGGACTTTATACAAATGCCCAAATGTATGGGGTATAGCTATGTACTTATTATTGTATGTTTATTTTCACGATGGGTAGAAGCATGCCCAACTAGAAAGAATGACACTGTTACTGTAGCTAAGTTGCTTTTTAGTGAATATGTTCCTCGATCGAGATTCCCGAGACACTATCTAGTGACAATGTCCTGAAGCCCTGCCCCTGGCCCTCATGGTCATGTGCTCCCATCCCAATTGTACCACCTCTTTGACACCTTATGAGATTGTAATGGGATGTCCCATGCGCTTACCTATCTCACCACCCCTCACTATTAAACAAATGAATATCCACTCCATGGACGAAGGAGTGATGGACTATTGCATCGCTCTAACCAACTCTCTTAAAGGTTTGCATTCCCAGGTCATCAAGGCTCAGAAGCAAATCACCATTGGGGGCTGCCTACTAAGTCTACCAGATCTTCGTTAAGACCTCCCGGAGAAAGCATTGCCTGGAACCTCGGTGGGAGGGACCTTACCACGTCCTGCTGACAACTCACACAGCCATGGAGGTGGAAGGGAAACCTTTGTGGGTACACATGACCCACGTCAAGCAGACATCCTCAGAAGAAGAAACTTAAACAAGGACTTGATACTGCTTGAAATGTGAATTTTTTATTGTCATTGATTGTACTGCCCTTTGCAGAGGCGTGGATTAGCAATTCCGCGATTCGAAGAATGCAGGCTGTCGCTTCACAGGGCGACCAGACCCAATGTTGGACGTGTACTCACCTCCCTGCCATCCCTGCCTCATCAGAAATGCATTTTTGTGCTCCTCCTTCAAACCCTTAAGTGATCTGCGGAAGCCACGGTGATCCTCATCCAACAGGCGCCAACGTGGTGGCAACAGCCTACAGATTTACAAGGATGCTACCGGGACTTGATGGATTGAGTTATAAGGAGAGGCTGAATAGACTGGAACTTTTTTCTCTGGAGCATAGGAGGCTGAGGGGTGACCTTATAGAGGTCTATAAAATAATGAGGGGCATAGACAAGTAGAAAGTCAATATCTTTTCCCAAAGGTAGGGGAGTCTAAAACTAGAGGGCATAGGTTTAGGGTGAGAGGGGAGAGATACAAAAGTGTCCAGAGGGGCAATATTTTCACACAGAGGGTGGCGAGTGTCTGGAACAAGCTGCCAGAGGTAGTAGTAGAGGCGGGTACCATTTTATCTTTTGAAAAGCATTTAGATAGTTACATGGGTACGATGGGTATTGAGGGATATGGGCCAAACGCGGGCAATTGGGATTAGCTTAGGGGTTTTAAACAAAAAATTAAGGGCGGCATGGACAAGTTGGGCCGAAGAGCCTGTTTCCATGCTGTAAACCTCGATGACTGTGGCCATTAAGACACCGGCATGGCTGTGTGTTTGGAGGAATTATACCCGTGGGAACAGTCGGGTGGGTGACCTTCCATTGACCTCCTGTACTTATCTTGCTGAGTATAACTACTGGGAAGGCTGGTTTCGCTTCCACAATCTGTCTGGTCCCATGACATCCTTTTGGGATTGCACGACTCACAACCCCTCAGGCCCCCACAGCCAAGGCCGAACTCCACTACAGCAAGGGTGAGTGTGATTGTCAGCAGTCACACAACCTCATCCTCAATAGTCTCGTTATCATCTGGCCTTCTGACGGCATTTATCCTAAGGGATCAGGGCCTTGTAACCGTGGGGATCGGTCCAGGCGTGCAGACCAAGTAGCCCTGAGGGCTCTACGTCTCAGGCAGACTTGTCATATCCGTTGGTATGCCAAGGAGAAATCTCCCCATACACAGTATTGGTTCACCTTTTGCCAAAACTCCACATTCTGGGACCCGACCCTTGTTCGCAATGGCTTGTTCTGGCTTTGCGGGGACGGAGCCTACAAGAACTTCCCTGTCAATTGGGCCGGCACCTGTACCATAGGTCACATGATCCCCGAGGCCTTTGGAGTCAAGCACCTATCCATCCACTCCCTCTACAACCACCTAGGATTCATGAGGCGTCAGGAACGGTCAGTTCGAACCCGCTAGCCACCCGTAGCACCGGCTTCCACCAGTTTGTCTGAGCCCTCCTCCCAGGTCTTGGGGTCTCAGAAAAGGCCAGTACTAATATTTCCGCTACTATGGAAATAATTGAAAACAGCACCGTGGATGGCATTCAGTGCCTGCAGTCAGAGATTCAGTCCCTTTCTAAAGTGATGCTTCAGAACCGCATGGCCCTTGATCTCTTGCAAGCAGCACAAGAGGGAGTTTGTGCGGCTGTCAATGAGACACGCTGCTTCTACGTCAATGAGGACTATAGGATTGAAAATGTTGGAGTGAAATCAAAGTAAAGGACACAAAATGGTTACATGGCAGAAAATGGACTCTCCGAAAGGACATTAAGAGGCACTGACTTTGGGCACAGACATTACGTAAAGAGTTAAAACCTGTAGTGTTTAAATTACTGCAGGAAACAGGTCAGACCTTGAGGCACCTTAAACTTGAGATAAAAGTAGACCCAAAACAATGAGTTTGATAACGAGATCAGCCACTGATGGGGGACATAAATGCATAAATGTATTTACTCTATGTACAATGATGTGTTAACTGTCGATGTCCGTACTTGTCTACTCAACTTGTAACAATGTGCTAACAGCTAATGTCCGTACTATCTATTATCTAACAATGTATAAGAGATGCTCAACTACCATTGTGTGATCTGGAGGAGGGGACGGAGTGTAGGGTAACGAAGTTTGCAGACGACACAAAGATAAGTGGAAAAGTGAATCGTGTGGAGGACGGAGAAGATCTGCAGAGAGATTTGGACAGGCTGAGTGAGTGGGCGAGGATATGGCAAATGGAGTATAACGTTGATAAATGCGAGGTTATACACTTTGGAGGAAATAATAACAAATGGGATTACTATCTCAATGGAAACAAATTAAAACATGCTACCGTGCAAAGGGACCTGGGGATCCTTGTGCATGAGACGCAAAAGCCCAGTCTGCAGGTACAACAGGTGATCAAGAAGGCAAATGGGATGTTGGCCTATATCGCGAGGGGGATAGAATATAAAAGCAGGGATGTCTTGATGCACCTGTACAGGGCATTGGTGAGGCCGCAGCTGGAATACTGTGTGCAGTATTGGTCCCCTTATATGAGGAAGGATATATTGGCATTGGAGGGAGTGCAGAGAAGGTTCACCAGGTTGATACCGGAGATGAGGGGTTTGGATTATGAGGAGAGGCTGAGGAGATTGGGTTTGTACTCATTGGAGTTTAGAAGGATGAGGGGGGATCTTATGGAGACTTATAAGATAATGCGGGGGCTGGATAGGGTGGAGGCGGAGAGATTCTTTCCACTTAGTAAGGAAGTTAAAACTAGAGGACACAGCCTCAAAATAAAGGGGGGTTGGTTTAAGACAGAGTTGAGGAGGAATTTCTTCTCCCAGAGGGTAGTGAATCTCTGGAATTCTCTGCCCACTGAGGTGGTGGAGGCTACCTCGCTGAATATGTTTAAAGCGCGGATGGATGGATTCCTGATCGGTAAGGGAATTAAGGGTTATGGGGATCAGGCGGGTAAGTGGTACTGATCCACGTCAGATCAGCCATGATCTTATTGAATGGCGGGGCAGGCCCGAGGGGCTAGATGGCCTACTCCTGCTCCTATTTCTTATGTTCTTAGTTGAGAAGGTGACTGCCTGCACTGTGGAGTGCCAGCGCTTCTCCCAAAGCTTTGTCCGAATAAAACTGTTTGTTGAACCTCCAAGTCTGACTCCGAAGTGGTGACTTTCCCACAACAAGAGCGATGTGCATACTATTCAGGAACTGGACTCAGTTGCTCAGGGAAAGCCCTTTGACTGGTGGGGTTGGCTCCCTAACATTGTTGGCGGTTTGGAGGCTTTCTCAAAACTCTTCTCAAATACCTTGTTGCAGGCCTGGCCTTGCTCATTGTCCTGTACGTAGTTATCCAACTTGTCTCTTGTTACATCCGTTTTATTTGCGACCCTCATGATCCTATCCACAGCCCAGTTCCCCATCTCCGCCCGACTTACAAATCAGCTGAAGAAGAATTAGAAAACTAATGTGCATAGAGCTCATGGAGGGCCCAAAAGATTATCCTTAAAGGACAAAAACGGGGCAAGGTTACAACAATTGTGAAAATTAAAGCTCCATAACTATCAAAAAAACTGTCAAATAATGGAAAATGATTATTAGCCAAACACGGCCTTCAGTCAAGTCTTCAGTAAGGCCAACACTGACATACAGAGGATAAGCGAGCATATCTAAAATCTTGTTCCATAAACACTGCATTCCAGGCTAGGACAACAGGATGAAAACAAAGAACAAGTTACCATGGCGATTCTAAATAGCAAGATATGGGGACATATTATGCCAATGAAGGATTGATTTTCTATTGGATAAGAAAGGGCAAAAGGCTATGTTATGATTGGTGGATATGCATGTCAATGAAAGATGTGAAAAATCTCTTGTTCCTGATTTGCTGTAATTGACTATAACTGCTCAGCTGTTTCTCTGTAACCTCAGAACCACTCCGGCCATCCCGTGTTGGTCATAGAGAGTTCTCCTTGTGCACAAGTAATTAAAGACCTTGCATTGGATGCATGGTGTCCAGCACTGTTTGTGTAAAGAGGCGACTGAGTGCCTTTGGATTGCTGTTACCCAGAGAACTCTGACACCAGCTAATCATTTTCAAATGAGTGGATTTGCGGAATTATCAGGTTCACGCACGCTCTGGGGTGGAATCCAGTCGGGGTCGCTGGGGTGGTTTTCACCCATCGGGGTTCCTGAATTTTGCCAATGCCCCAATCACCGGGACATTGGGATTCCCACGGGCTGACTGATAGGGCTGGAGAATGCCACCCCACATCTCCAATACTATGTGCAGGTTTGGTCTCCTTGTTTAATGAAGGATGTGTTGGGATGGCTCAGAGGAGGTTTGATAGATTGATACCTGGATTGAGCAGGTTGTCTCATGAGGAAAGGTTAGTTTCCACTGGAGTTTCAATGAGTGACGGGTCACTTGATTGACGTATATAAGATCCTGTCCAGTCTTGACAAGGTGGTTGTGGAAAGGGTGTTTCCCCTTGTGGGTGAGTCCAGAACTAGGGGGCACTGTTTTAAAATTAGGGTAAGCGCTTTTAGGACAGAAATGGTGAAAACTTCTTTTTCTCTGAGAGAGTTGTACAGCTTTGGCACTTTCTGCCTCCAGAGGCAGTGTGGTTGGCATGGTGGCACAGTGGCTAGTACTGCTGCCTTACAGCGCCAGGGACCCGGGTTCGATTCCCGGCTCGGATCACTGTCTGTGTGGAGTTTGCATGCTCTCCCGGTGTCTGCGTGGATTTCCTCCGGGTACTCCAGTTTCCTGCCACAGTCCGAAAGATGTGCTGGTTAGCTGAATTGGCCATGCTTAATTTGCAGAGAGTGGGGAAAGGCTGGCATAGATTCAGTAAGGAAGTGTGAGACACTAATCTAGACATTTCAGAATGGCTCACATTGTCACAAATCTAATTGTCCCATTGTGTAAACTAATTTGTGTATTTTCTTGGTTTCGGCTTTCTGGGGGCAGAGGGACGGGGGTTAGGGGTGGGGGTGGGGAGTGATCACAGGTCCCATTAACTTATTTGTCTTGATACAATCTCACCCTCTCATTTAGGTAGTATAAATCTTCACAGGTTCCTGTCCTTTTGTAACAAAGTTAGACAAGATTACTCAGGATACATCTATCTGAGTTCATTCCACATTATAAAATGGAACTCTGCAATCCCCACTTGTGTGGGGCGGCACGGTGGCTCAGTGGTTTGCACTGCTGCCTCATGGGACCTGGATTCGATTCCCGGCTTGGGTCACTGTCCGTGTGGAGTCTACACGTTCTCCCTGTGTCTGTGCGGGTTTCCTCCGGGTGCTCCGGTTTCCTCCCACAGTCCGAAAGACGTGCTGGTTAGGTTAATTGGCCATGCTAAATTCTCCCTCAATGTATCCAAACAGGCACCGGAGTGTGGTGACTGGGGGATTTTCACAGTAACTTCATTACAGTGTTGATGTAAGCCTACATGTGACTAATAAATAAATTTTAACTTTTTTGTAGGAATAACTGATTTGAGAATGCAGCTCTGGTTAAGGTGGTTTATGGTATCAATGCTCACTACTCTTTCCCCCTCTCTCTAAGGAACAAAAAGAAGCAGAATGGCAAGTCAAGAGCAGACACTGAGTGGAATTTAACAAACTATTTAATGAAGAAAGATTAAAAATTGTATCAAATAATTCTCTGAAACCAGCTCATGGTGTAATTTAAAACTTAAACCATTAGGAATCAAATAACAATGGCAATGTACACATATCGGTTAATGATTAATATGAGGATATTGAATCGCTTTCTCTCTCCTCAGGATTTTGCTCTGAAATGGAACTTTGCTCAATTCCTCTTTTGTTGACATATCATCACCATTCCCTGGGTACAAACAATCCTCTGCTTCTCTGCCCAAGAGGTGACTTTCACAAGTCAACCCAAACATTCTGAGGGGCACTGATTTGTCCAGAAACATGGGCTCAGGATTGCCGATTCCACTTGAAAATTAATTGGGGCATTTCTGTCATCCTGAGATCAGCTGAACCAAGGCAGGCAGGAGATGGAAACTGGAATAACCTGGTTCGACATTGCAACATGCACTATTACCACAGTGACAAGGTCAGGGTGTCACAGAGTCATAGTCATAGTCATATGTTCCATATGTTCCATAGGGTGTTCCATACATAATTGGTCACTTACAGGATTCTTTGAAAAGAATGTCAGGGTTAATAGTTACCACATGTTACTGCCGGTATTGATAGCTCAAACAATGCGTGTCCCAAAATAAATAATCAGATTTTTTTATGGTGTAAAAATATAACCGGCAGCATGAAAATAGTCCAGAAGTGAAATTGGGACCTTGGTGTAAGCCTGGAGAAAAGGTAAACCTGGTGTAAATTGGAGAATTCCAATCCCTTTTGAAGTTCCAGTCAACAATGAAAAGTTACCTGGATATTTCTAAAGCTGTAAACAGCAACAAAAGCTGCAGTGATGTGTTTGGGGTGTCCCCTTTGCAGTTTGTTTCTTTTCCCCAATCCCACCTTGTTTGTTAATGTATTTATGTCAGTTAATACATAGTTAATATATACTTAATGCATAGTTAATACATAGTTAATACAGATTATGTCAGTTAATACAGAATGGTGAAGAAGGCATTCAGCATGCTTGGTTTCATTGGTCAGAATATTGAATACAGAAGTTGGGACGTCTTACTGAAGTTGTACAAGACATTGGTAAGGCCACACTTGGAATACTGTGTACAGTTCTGGTCACCCTATTATAGAAAGGATATTACTAAACTAGAAAGAGTGCAGAAAAGATTTACTAGGATTCTACCGAGACTTGATGGATTGAGTTATAAGGAGAGGCTGGATAGACTGGAACTTTTTTCTCTGGAGCATAGGAGGCTGAGGGGTGACCTTATAGAGGTCTATAAAATAATGAGGGGCATAGATCAGCTAGGTAGTCAATATCTTTTCCCAAAGGTAGGGGAGTCTAAAACTAGAGGGCATTTGTTTAAGGTGAGAGGGGCGAGATACAAAAGTGTCCAGAGGGGCAATTTTTTCACACAGAGGGTGGTGAGTGTCTGGAACAAGCTGCCAGAAGTAGTAGTAGAGGCGGGTACAATTTTGTCTTTTAAAAAGCATTTAGACAGTTACATGGGTACGATGGGTATAGAGGGATAGAACATAGAACGTAGAAAAACTACAGCCCAAACAGGCCCTTCAGCCCACAAGTTGCGCCGGTCATGTCCCTACCTACCTAGGCCTATATATAGGCTTACCTATAACCCTCAATCCTATTAAGTCCCATGTACTCATCCAGAAGTCTCTTAAAAGACCCTATCGAGTTTGCCTCCACCACCATTGACGGCAGCCGATTCCACTCACCCACCACCCTCTGAGTGAAAAACTTACCCCTGACATCTCCTCTGTACCTACTCCCCAGCACCTTAAACCTGTGTCCTCTCATAGCAGCCATTTCAGCCATTGGAAAAAGCCTCTGAGAATCCACCCGATCTATACCTCTCAACATCTTGTACACCTCTATCAGGTCACCTCTCATCCGTCGTCTCTTCAAGGAGAAAAGACCAAGTTCCCTCAACCTATCCTCATAAGGCATGCCACCCAATCCAGGCAACATCCTTGTAAATCTTCTCTGCACCCTTTCAATAATTTCTACATCCTTCCTGTAATGAGGCGACCAGAACTGAGCACAGTATTCTAAGTGGGGTCTGATGAGGGTCTTATAAAGCTGCATCATTATCTCCCGACTCCTAAACTCAATCCCTCGATTGATGAAGGCCAGCACACCATATGCCTTCTTAACCACCTCCTCCACCTGCGAGGTTGATTTAAGAGTCCTAAGATGGGCCAAATGTGGGCAATTGGGATTAGCTTAGGGGTTTAAAAAAAAAGGCGGCATGGACAAGTTGGACCAAAGGGCCTGTTTCCATGCTGTAAACCTCTATGATTCTATGATGCTACAAATGAGCACATTTCAAGGCCCAGGTTTGCTGAGTGAGGATCGGCACCTGAACAAGCCAGTGGGGGGACGGCGGGGGGGGGGGGGGGGGGGGGGCAGCGCCAGTGAGATTTCTCTGCACTCTCGGCAGTTTGAGGCAATGGGAACTCTCTCCTCCACTCTCTGTGTGGGTCCCTACACTCTCAGAGCTCCAGGTGACAGTGGGTCACCCCTAAGGTGTCCAGGATTATGGATCTCAGAACCGAGACCTTTGCGTGATTGAAGTGCGTGACTGATATCGTTTCCCTTTCTTTGTGATACAGGTTATGGTTTCTCTGACATTAGACGCAGTTTTGTACAGAAATCAAATAATGGAGTACAATTATAGAGGATAAAACTCATTTATTTGTCGGGGGCATTGCCCTGTTATTTGGGGTCCTGGGCTCTGGTAGGCTATCTTTCATTGTAAATCCGCCTCGACTCAGCAGGAGTTTGCAGAGGAAGATCCCATTAAAAGGTTTACAAAGAGAATTTCAAAACTAATCTTTCAGGTTGAAACAATCAGTGAGGAATAGTAACAAGAGGAAGTAAATCAGTTGGACAGAAAGTGAATAATTTTTAATAAAATATATCAATTGTTCCAATATAAACAACATTAATCTAAAATGTTCCAAGTTGTTATTTTTTTACCTGTCAGCAGAGAATACAAATTCTCACAGTAAAACCCTTGCGTACAGAATAGAAGGAATTCAGGATGCTCGTTACAAGAAAAGAGAGAAAAGCAGTAAATTGGATTTGGTGCAACTTACACTTGTTACTTCACATTTCACAATGACGAAGAGGTTGCTTGTTGCAAATTCTTCATTCACCTTTCTAATTGTGGCATTTATTGCTCTCTGAGACTCTGGATCGCTAAAATCTCCACATGGAGTTCCTGAATCGGGAAGCAAAGGGTTTTAAGGGTGAATATATTTTTGACTATTATCTATTTGGGTTAACACCCCAATGATCAGAACAACAAACAGTGTAACAAAGCCATTCCTTAGCACATTGCAATACTTACCAGAAGTGTAGATGATCTGGGCTGCAGCAAAGATGAAGAGAATGGTTTTCATTTTGCCCGTATGGAGAAGGTGGTGGACACTGGATTGTGTTCCTGTCTCTGTCTGCTCTCTGCTCCTCTTCAATGTTTATATACATCACAGAGCAATAGCAGACATTATAGAACAATTATGTAATTTAACCACAATCACTACACTGACTTCACTCCCTTCATTCCCTAATAACTCTTACCAGTTGTTAACTTTGTTCCAATTGTTGCAATTTCCTGTTTTCTAATCAATATAATCCAGGCACTAAATTATTCTGAGAATTTTATAAATTTTTTATAATCAAATACAATGTATTCAAGTGGTGAATTTTCAAATGAATGAACTCAGTGGAACTTACTGTTCACGGTGATGTCATTGGATGTTCCAGTATGTGTACATCTTACCAACAAATCATCACCACATCTATTATCTCAATCATTTCCACTGCTACCTATATTGTGTCAGCATCTCCTTCCTTTGTAAACACAGCCCTGCTCTTAATATCCATTTACTATTTACATTTTTAAAAATTTTTTTAATACTTTTCCAATTTAATCAAATCAAGTCCAATTCAGAGTCTCAACAAGTTGAGACATTTCCGATCCAAGCTGACAAGACAGGGTATGCGACCCTTTACCCTGTCTTGGGCCTGATCTACATGAGCCAAGCTGATTGGAGTAGGCGGAGGTTTCCTCCTCCAAGGCTTGATCTCATTTGCATCTTAGCCAAAAGGCCGAGATGCCGCTTTTAAAAATTGCTTCACATGAAAATGAAGCTTAAATGCAACCCATTGACCTCAACCAAGTGCAGCATCCACATAACTACACTTGATCTTAGCCAAAAGGCCGAGAAGCGATTTACATTCCACTGGATGATTTTTAAGGTTCCCTTTTATGTTCATTTCCACTCTATTCTCACATTCTCTCTTTGCTAGTCTGCATTCCCTCTTTCAACCAATTGTTTTTGGCTGCTTCTTGCTTGGAGGGTTCACCTGATATAAACTGGACATCCTCTTTTTGCGTTTTGAATGGAAAATGGAATTTTCAGTTCCGAAGTCAATGCGGGCCTGACGTTGCCTTTCTGACTGAGTTGATTCTTTGGTTGGAGTGAAAGTCTTTTAGATGCAAGGCTGTGCTGCCTTTTGTCGATGAATAGCCAGGAAGTTGGTTCTCAGGTAGATTTGGCAGCTGGAAGAAGTGCAGTATTTTGGCTGTATTAGAAAGCATTCAGCTCTGATGGTTGTGCTGTTTCAGATGTTTCTCACACACACACGCGTGTTCAGGAGTATTATACTGCAGTCCCTGAAAGGTCATTTCAGTCACATGACTGCAGAGTTAACATTTCTGGGGACCGGACCACCACAGTAGAATAGCATTTGACAATCGTCATTCACAACCTAAATTCAAATGTTCACCTTTGTTCAGTATGGCACTCGGAGACTAACAACCCAAGATCTCAGATTCCTCAAATGATGGTTCATCCTTAAATAATGAGAATTTCAAACTTCATTAGTAGCTGCAGAGTAACATTGTGGTGGTTGGTAAATTGATGGAAAGGGTCCTTAGGGATGGGATTTACGACCATTTAGAAAGATGCGGATTAATCCGGGATAGTCAGCACGGATTTGTGAAGGGCAAGTCGTGCCTCACAAATTTGATAGAATTTTTTGAGGAGGTAACTAGGTGTGTTGATGAAGGTAGGGCGGTTGATGTCATATACATGGATTTTAGTAAGGCGTTTGATAAGGTCCCCCATGGTCGGCTTATGATGAAAGTAAGGAGGTGTGGGATAGAGGGAAAGTTGGCCGATTGGATAGGTAACTGGCTGTCTGATCGAAGACAGAGGGTGGTGGTGGATGGAAAATTTTCGGACTGGAGGCAGGTTGCTAGCGGAGTGCCGCAGGGATCGGTGCTTGGTCCTCTGCTCTTTGTGATGTTTATTAATGGCTTAGAGGAGGGGGCTGAAGGGTGGATCAGTAAATTTGCTGATGACACCAAGATTGGTGGAGTAGTGGATGAGGTGGAGGGGTGTTGTAGGCTGCAAAGAGACATAGATAGGATGCAAAGCTGGGCTGAAAAATGGCAAATGGAGTTTAACCCTGATAAATGTGAGGTGATTCATTTTGGAAGGACTAATTTAAATGTGGATTACAGGGTCAAAGGTAGGGTTCTGAAGACTGTGGAGGAACAGAGAGATCTTGGGGTCCATATCCACAGATCTCTAAAGGTTGCCACTCAAGTGGATAGAGCTGTGAAGAAGGCATATAGTGTGTTAGCTTTTATTAACAGGGGGTTGGAGTTTAAGAGCCGTGGGGTTATGCTGCAACTGTACAGGACCTTGGTGAGACCGCATTTGGAATATTGCGTGCAGTTCTGGTCACCTCACTATAAGAAGGATGTGGAAGCGCTGGAAAGAGTGCAGAGGAGATTTACCAGGATGCTGCCTGGTTTGGAGTGTCGGTCTTATGAGGAAAGGTTGAGGGAGCTGGGGCTGTTCTCTCTGGAGCGGAGGAGATTGAGGGGAGACTTAATAGAGGTTTATAAAATGATGAAGGGGATAGATCGAGTGAACGTTCAAAGACTATTTCCTCGGGTGGATGGAGCTATTACGAGGGGGCATAACTATAGGGTTCATGGTGGGAGATATAGGAAGGATATCAGAGATAGGTTCTTCACGCAGAGAGTGGTTGGGGTGTGGAATGGACTGCCTGTAGTGATAGTGGAGTCAGACACTTTAGGAACATTTAAGCGGTTATTGGATAGGCACATGGAGCACACCAGGATGGTAGGGAGTGGGATAGCTTGATCTTGGTTTCAGATGAAGGTCGGCACAACATCGTGGGCCGAAGGGCCTGTTCTGTGCTGTACTGTTTCTATGTTCTATGTTCTATTGTTGAGCTTCATGTTGAACTAAATATTAGTCATAGAGTCATAGAGTTTTACAGCGCAGAAAGAGACCTTTCAGCCCATCATGTCTGCACTGGCCATCAAGCACATATCCATTCTAGTCACATTGCCCAGCACTTGGTCCGTAGTCTTGTATGTTATGGCCACAGAATAGCCTCATGCTTCTCCTGAGCACAACACAAACAGGGTGGCATGGTGGCACGGTGGTGTCTCACAGCTCCAGGAACCCAGGTTCAAATCTGGCCTCCAGTCACTGTCTGTGTGGAATCTGCACGTTCTCCCCGTATCTGCATGGGTTTCCTCCAGGTGCTCCGGTTTCCTTCCATTGTCCAAGAAGTAGAAGTTAGGTGGATTGGCCATGCTAAATTGTCTCTTAGTGACAGGGGGATTAGTAGGGTAAAATATGTGGGGTTTCGGGAATAGGGTGTGGGTGGGATTCTTGCTGGTGCAGTCTCGATGGGCAGAATGGCCTCCTTCGGCGCTGTAGGGATTCAATGATTCTATGATTATCCCAGTTGTTATTTGGTAAAGAGGTATACTGATAGGTTACAGGAGTGGCAAAGATCTGGCAAATGGAGGAGAATGGGGGTAAATGTCAAATTGTCCATTTTGGCAGGAAGAATAAAAAAGAAGCTTATTATCTTAATGGGCAACAGTAAGAAGTCTCACAACACCAGGACTCTCCTCACCTGATGAATGAGGAACTCTCCGAAAGCTCGTGCTACAAATAAACCTGTTGAACTTTAACCTGGTGTTGTGTGACTTCTAACTGTGCCCATCCCAGTCCAACGCCGGTAACTCCACATCATCTTATCTAAATGGTGAGAGATTACAGACCTCTGTGATGCAGGGGAATCTGGGTTTCCTAGTGCAGTAATCAAAAAGGTTATTATACAGGTGAGCAAGCTAATAGAATGTGATTACAAAAGTAGGGAGGTTATGTTTCAGTTACAGTAAGTCGTCTCACAACACCAGGTTAAAGTCCAACAGGTTTATTTGGCAGCACGAGCTTTCGGAGCGCTGCTCCTTCGTCAGTTGAGTGGACCTGTTGGACTTTAACCTGGTGTTGTGAGACTACTTACTGTGCCTATCCCAGTCTAACGCCACATCATGTTTCAGATAAGCAGGGCATTGGTGAGACCACATCTGGAGTATTGTGCACAGAATTGGTCACCTTATTAATGGAAAGATGTAAGTGTGTTGGAAGCAGTTTTAATGGCTACAGCACAGAACAAAGCCATTCAGCCAGTCAAGCCTTGCAAAGGGAAATTTATTTTATTAACTATTTTCCAATGTGTCTCCATTTGCATACTTCAAAGTTAATGTAACCACAGGTATCCAAACAAAACTGTAATGGAGCAGGAGAGGGACATTCCGATTATTAAAGCTTGCATATTACAGATCAGCATTTAATACATCATAAATATGAAAAATGTTAAAGTAATTTTGATTTGATTTGATGTATTATTGTCACATGTATTAACATACAGTGAAAAGTATTGTTTCTTGCGCGCTATACAGACAAAGCATACCATTCATAGAGAGGGAAACGAGAGAGTGCAGAATGTAGTGTTACAGTCATAGCTAGGGTGTAGAGAAAGATCAGTTTAATATAAGGTAGGTCCATTCAAAAGTCTGACAGCAGCAGGGAAGCTGATGTAGACAGGGGCATGTTCTCCTTTACGCTTCCTGAAGTCGATGACAATCCCCTTTGTTTTGTTGGCATTGAGGGAGAGATTATTGTTGCTGCACCAGTTCACCAGATTCTCTATCTCATTCCTGTACTCTGTCTCGTCATTGTTTGAGATCCGACCCACTACAGTGGTGTCGTCAGCAAACTTGAAAATCAAATTGGAGGGGAATTTGGCCGCACAATGTATAAGGAGTATAGTAGGGGGCTGAGAACACAGCCTTGTGGGGCACCGGTGTTGAGGTTTATCGTGGAGGAAGTGTTGTTGCCTCTCCTTACTGATTGGGCATCACCTGCTCCTTAGCGCCAGGGCAGGGTAGAGTCTCAGAAGAGATGGGCGGGGGGGGGCGGTGGTGGGAGGGGGGGGGCTCACATCTGCTCCCCAACAGCCCCATGAAGCTGTTCAGGAGCTGACCGCAAGCTGGAATTTGTGGCACCTCAGCAGATTTTAATGATGGACATGAGGAAGACATTCCAATTTATTTTATTGACCTGCTGTGCACTATGGGAACTCCATTCTTCATGTGAGATCTCCTGGCTGGGAATAGGCTGAGGAGAGTGCCTGGAACTCGCTGCTAGGGGAGGTCATGGAAGCAGATACAATAGTGACTTTTTAAGGGGTGTCTTGACAAATACATGAATAGGGAGTTTTAGTTCAGTCGGGCAGTGTGGTCGACGCAGGATTCGAGGGCCGAGGGGTCTGCTCCTGTGCTGTAATTTTTTTTGTTATTTGTTCTTTGTTCAATCTTTGTTGGGCATGGGACATGTCCTTGTGGAGTTAAAAGCCAGACATGCTCTGAGTGTCGAGGTCTTGCCAAATCTCTTATTATCGTATGGATTACTCGGTGCCTGCCTGGCAGCCAATCAGCTCCAGAGGCTGAGTGATGGGAAATCCAATGATAGAAATAGGAAAGTACTGTGGCAATCAGGAGGTAGGAAAGACCAATAACCCAAAGGGAGGAAGGGCGGATGGACAATTGGGAAGGGGAGTGGGGTGGACAGCAGGAGACACCATGGGTTTGGAGGGTGGGGGTTGGCAGTGATGTCCTGGGACTGGGATGATCGATCTCCAACCACCACAACCATCATTCTTTGTGTCAAGTGTGACTCCAACCAGTGGAGAGATTTCCCCCTGATTCCCATTGACTCCAGTTTCGCTCGGGCTCCTTGATGCCACACTCGGTCAAATGCCGCCTTGATATCAAGAGCAGTTACTCTCACCTCACCTCTGAAGTTCAAGTCTTTGTCAATGTTTGGACCATGGCTCTAGTGAGGTGGGCAGCTGAGTGACCCTGGCAAAACCCAAACTGAGCGCCACTGATCATATCATTGCGAAGCAAGTGCCACTTGGTAGCACTGTTGACGACCCCTTCCATCACTTTACTGATGTTCGAGAGTAGACTGATGGGGGGGTAATTGGCCGGGTTGGATTTGTCCTGCTTTTTGTGTACAGGACATACCTGGGAATTTTCCACATTTCCAGTAGCGAGAGCTCACATTTGATAAAAGAAACCGAATGGGCATGTGGGGTTAGAATGCAGCGGGCTGCGGCTGATAAACATCAACATTTACCAGTAGCCTATTTACATGCTGTAATCTTACCTAATTCCGTGACGCAAAAATGAGCACAATTTCAAAAAGTGACAAATAATCTCTGGTGATACTTACCACATCTGTATTTTACCACTGCCAGTTCCTTCTGCCTTGTGAATTGTATTGGTGAATTCTTTTTGAGTTATGGTGTTGTGTTCCGTGTCGAGGATTGCCTCTCCCACAAGCCCGGGTAGCCTTTCCTCCTGATTTGGATTCCCTTTGTTTTGAATTATATTTTCCTTTCTTCCTGTCTTTCTTCGGTCTGTGATTTCTCTAAATCAATGCACATTGTTCATGTTTTTAGGCCAGAGAGACCATTATTGTCTTTGTGTGTGCCATTTTTAAAAAGCAGCTTCTTGATGTTAAATATCTGAAGTTGCTGACATGGTATTTAACATTCAGAATTTACTTACAATCAAACCCATGAGTTTTCCAGCTTTAGGCTTCAGTGTCTGGTCCTAAATAAGCAGGTTTGAATAGTAACATAGAAATATATAAAATAGGAGCAGGAGGAGGCCATTCAGCCCTTCGAGCCTGCTCCACCATTCATTACAATCATGGCTGCTCATCCAACGCAATAGCCTGATTCTCCCACCCCTCCCCCCGACCTCTCCTTTGACCCCCATCACTCCCAAGAGCTATATCTAATTCCTCCTTGAAGACAATGTTTTGGCCTCAATTGCTTTCTGTGGTAGTGAATTACACAGGTTTATTACTCTCTGGGTGAAGAAATTTCTCCTCATCTCAGTCCTAAATGGTTTACCCCATTGCGTTAGATTATGACCCCTCATTCTAGATTCCTCCACATCAAAAACATCCTTCCTGCATCTACCCTGTCTGGTCCTGTTATCGGTTTCTATAAGAGCCCCTCTAATTCTTCAGAACTCCAGCAAATACAGTCCTAATAGACCTGCCATCCCAGGATTCAGTCTGGCAAACCTTCACTGCACTCCCTCTAGAGCAAGAACATCCTTCCTCAGGTAAGGAAATCAAACCTGCACACAATATTCCAGGTGTGGCCTCACCAAGGGCCTGTATAACTGGAACAAGAAACCTCTGCTCCCGTACTCGAATTGTCTCACTATGAAGGCCAACGTACCATTTGCCTTCTTTACCACCTGCTGTACCTGCGCACTTACCTTCAGCCACTGGTGTACAAGGACACCCAAGTGTCGTTCACATTCCCCTGTCTCAATTTATATCCATTCAGATAGTAATCTGCCTTCCTGTTTTTGTTATCAAAGTGCACAACCTCACGTTTATCCACATTATACTGCACCTACAATGCATTTGTCCATTCACTCAGCCTGTCCAAATCACACTGAAGCATCTCTGCATCCTCCTCACAGCTCACCCTCCCACCCAGCTTTGTCTCATCTGCAAATTTGAAGATATAGCATTTAGTTTCCTCATCTAAATCATTATTATATATAGTGAATAGCTGGGGTCTCAGCACCGATCCCTCTGATACCCCACTCGTCACTGGCTGCTAATCGGAAAAAGATCCGTTTATTCCTACTCTTTGTTTCCTATCTGCCAACCAGTTTTCTATCCATCTTAATACACTACCTCCATCCCGTGCACTTCCATTTTACGCACTAACCTTTTATGTGAGATTTTGCTGAAAGCTTTCTGAAAATCCAAATAACCACATCCATTGGTTCCCCCTCATCAACTCTATTACTTACATCCTCAAAGAATTCCATGATTTCCCTTTTGTAAATCCATGCTGACTCTGTCCGATTCTACCACTGCTTTCCAACTGCTCTGTTATAAAATCTTTGATAATGGATTCTAGAATTTTCTTCACTATTGACGTCAGACTGACTGGTCAATAATTCCCTGTTTTCTCTCTACCTCCCTTTTCTAAATAGTTGGGTTGCATTAGCTACCTCCAGTCTGTAGGAACTGTTTCAGTGTCTTGGAAGATGACCACAATGCATCCATTATTTCTCGGGTTAGTTCCTTACGTATTTTGGGATGTAGGTTATTGGGCCCTGGGGATTTATCAGCCTTCAATTTATTAATTTCCCCAACGCCATTTCTCTACTAATACTGACTTCCTTCAGTTCCTCTCTCTCACTAAACTCTCTGTTCCCCAACATTCCTGGTGTGTTATTTGTGTCCTCCTTTGTGAAGACAGAACCAAAGTATGTATTTAGTTGCTCAGTCATTTTATTGTTCCCCATTATAAATTCCTCTATTTCTGACTGTAAGGGATCTTCACCAATCTTGTTCTCTTCACAAACCTATAGAAACATTGGGTGAAAGTTTACGGCCTCATCAGCACAAAAATGACATAAAATCAGGAGTGAGCCGACTGGTGGGAATGACACCCGTTTTTGCGCCGATTCCCATCTTACCAAGAAAATTATTCGGCACGATCGAGAGCGCACCCAAAACGGGCAAAACGTCAAGTTGCAATTCATCACAATGTCATGAATAAGTTTCACTCCCAATCGTCCCAGCTCACCTGCCTGAACCACCTCATTCACTGCAGCTAGAATCAGTCAGGAAAACACCTCATGTATAAAAGTCGGATTCAGGTGCTTGATCAGTGAGAGTGAGCGAGGACATAAGTCTCCGCGTTCAAACTGCTCCATGCTGCTCAGAGGGGGTTGTTTCGTGGTGGCCATGTTGTTTCTCATCAGACTCTCAGCATGAACACAGCTCAGAGCACTGACCTCGGGTCAGAGCGCTGACTCTGGGTCCTAGTGCTGGTAGCAGCAAGCTCTGTCAATGGTGGCGGATTGGCTGGAAATTCCCTGAAGTGGCAGCGCTGGAGCCTCAGGACTTGTCAAGCAGCACTGTCTGTGGCCACGGCTGCATGGGTTCTGGGTTAGTGTGCACGTATGTGTGCATGTGTGTGCACACGCGCGTGCATGTGTGTGTGCACATATGTGTGCGCGTGCATGTGTGTTTGTGTGTGTGCATGTGTGCGCACGTGTGTGTGTGCGCACGCGCGTGTGTGTTTGTGTGTGTATGGAGGGGGCATTATTTCCATTCTGCGGAGCTAGAGGGTGCCAGGGAGTGTGTGCCACTGAGGCTCTGTGTGGGGGGGATATGGGGAGTGTGTGTTGCTGGGGGTTTATGAGGGGGTATGGGGAGTGTGTGTTACTGGGGATGTGTTTGGGGGGGTATGGGGAGTGTGTGATGCTGGGGGTTTATGGGGGGTATGGGGAGTGTGTGATGCTGGGGGTGTGTGGGAGGTATGGGGAGTGTGTGTCACTGAGCTCTGTGTGGGGGGATATGGGGAGTGTGTGTTGCTGAGGGTCTATGGGGGTATGGGGAGTGTGTGTTGCTGGGGCTCTGTGTGGGGGGTATGGGGAGTGTGTGTCACTGAGGCTCTGTGTGGGGGGATATGGGGAGTGTGTGTTGCTGGGGCTCTGTGTGGGGGGTATGGGCAGTGTGTGTTGCTGGGGTTGTGTGGGGGGGGGAGGTATGGGGAGTGTGTGTTGCTGGGTGTGTGTGGGGGGGTATAGAACATAGAACATAGAACATTACAGCGCAGTACAGGCCCTTTGGCCCTCAATGTTGCGCCGACCAGTGAAACCAATCTAAAGCCCCTCTAATCTACACTATTCCAATATCACCCATATGTTTATCCAATAACCATTTGAATGCTCTTAATGTTGACGAGTCCACGACTGCTGCAGGCAGGGCATTCCACGCCCTTACTACTCTCTGAGTAAAGAACCTACCTCTAACATCTGTCCTATATCTCTCACCCCTCAATTTAAAGCTATGTCCCCTCGTGTTAGCCATCACCATCCAAGGAAAAAGGCTCTCACTATCCACCTTATCTAATCCTCTGATCATCTATTAAGTCACCTCTTAACCTTCTTCTCTCTAACGAAGACAACCTCAAGCCCCTCAGCCTTTCCTCATACGATTTTCCCACCATACCAGGCAACATCCTGGTAAATCTCCTCTGCACCCTTTCCAACACTTCCACATCTTTCCTATAATACGGCGACCAGAACTGTACGCAATACTCCAAATGCGGCCGCACCAGAGTTTTGTACAGTTGCAGCATGACCTCCTGGCTCCGAAACTCAATCCCTCTACCAATAAAAGCTAACACACCGTACGCCTTCTTAACAACCCTATCAACCTGGGTGCCAACTTTCAGGGATCTATGCACATGGACACCCAGATCCCTCTGTTCAGCCACACTAGCAAGTATCTTACCATTAGCCCAGTACTCTGTATTCCTGTTACTCCTTCCAAAGTGAATCACCTCTCACTTTTCCGCATTAAACTCCATTTGCCACCTCTCAGCCCAGCTCTGCAGCTTATCTATGTCCCTCTGTAACCTGCCACTTCCCTCCGCACTGTCTACAACTCCACCGACTTTAGTGCCATCCGCAAATTTACTAATCCATCCTTCTACGCCCTCATCCAGGTCATTAATAAAAATAACAAACAGCAGTGGCCCCAAAACAGATCCTTGCGGTACACCACTAGTAACTGAACTCCAGGATGAATATCTCCCATCAACCACCACCCTCTGTTTTCTTACAGCTCGTCAATTCCTGATCCAAACCACTAAATCACCCTCAATCCCATGTGTCCGTATTTTCTGCAAAAGCTTACCATGGGGAACCTTATCAAACGCTTTGCTGAAATCCATATACACCACATCAACCGTTTTACCCTCATCCACCTCTTTGGTCACCTTCTCAAAGAACTCAATAAGGTTTGTGAGGCACGACCCCTACCTTTCACAAAACCGTGCTGACTATCCCTAATCAAATTATTCTTTTCTCGGTGATTATAAATCCTATCTCTTATAATCCTTTCCAAAGCTTTGCCCACAACAGAAGTAAGATTCACCGGTCTATAATTACCAGGGTTGTCCCTACTCCCATTCTTGAACAAGGGGACAACATTTGCTATCCTCCAGTCTTCTGGCACTGTTCCTGTAGACAATGACGACACAAAGATCAAAGCCAAAGGCTCTGCAATCTCCTCTCTAGCCTCCCAGAGAATCCTAAGATAAATCCCATCCGGCGCAGAGGACTTATCTATTTTTACCCTTTCCAGAATTGCTAACACCTCCTCCTTATGAACATCAATCCCATCCAGTCCAACAGCCTGCATCTCAGTACTCCCCTCAACAACACTGTCCCTCTCCTGTGTGAATACCGACGAAAAATATTCATTTAGTGCCTCTCCTATCTCTTCAGACTCCACGCACAACTTCCCACTACTGTCCTTGACTGGCCCTAATTTTACCCTAGTCATTCTTTTACTCCTGATATACCTATAGAAAGCTTTAGGGTTTTCCTTGATCCTACCTGCCAAAGACTTCTCATGTCCCCTCCTGGCTCTTCTTAACTCTTTCTTTAGGTCCTCCCTGGCCGTGTGTGGGGCTGGCTATGGAGAGTGTGTGATGCTGGGGGTGTGTGTGGGGGGTGGGGGGGGGAGGGTATGGGGAGTGAGAGATGCTGGGGGTGTGTGTTTGGGGGGTATGGGGAGTGTGTGTTGCTGGGGGGGTGTGTGGGGGGGTATGGGGAGTGAGAGATGCTGGGGGGGGTATGTGGGGGGGTATGGGGAGTGAGTGATGCTGGGGGTGTGTGTGAGGGGGTAAGGGGAGTGTGTGATGCTGGGGATGTGTTGGGGGTATGGGGAGTTTGTGTCACTGAGGCTCTGTGTGGGGGGGGATATGGGGAGTGTGTGATGCTGAGGGTGTGTGTGGGGGGGGGCATGGGGAGTGTGTGATGCCGGGGGTGTGTGGTGGGTCTGGGGAGTGTGTGTCACTGAGGCTCTGTGTGGGAGGGATATGGGGAGTGTGTGTTGCTGGGGCTCTGTGTAGGGGGGTATGGGGAGTGTGTGTTACTGGGGATGTGTGTGGGGGGGGGTATGGGGAGTGTGTGTTACTGGGGATGTGTGTGGGGGGGGATATGGGGAGTGTGTGTTGCTGGGGCTCTGTGTGGGGGGGTATGGGGAGTGTGTGTTACTGGGGATGTGTGTGGGGGGGATATGGGGAGTGTGTGTTACTGGGGATGTGTGTGGGGGGGGATATGGGGAGTGTGTGTTGCTGGGGCTCTGTGTGGGGGGGTATGGGGAGTGTGTGTTACTGGGGATGTGTGTGGGGGGGGATATGGTGAGTGTGTGTTGCTGGGGCTCTGTGGGGGGGGGGGGGGGGGGGGGGGTGGGTATGGGCAGTGTGTGATGCCGGGGGTGTGGGGGGGTATGGGGAGTGTATGTCACTGAGGCTCTGTGTGGGAGGGATATGGGGAGTGTGTGTTGCTGGGGCTCTGTGGGGGGGTGGGGGGGTATGGGCAGTGTGTGTTACTGGGGCTCTGTGTGGGGGGGTATGGGGAGTGTGTGATGCTGGGGGTGTGTGGGGGGGTATGGGGAGTGTGTGTTGCTGGTGGGGTGTGGGGGGTATGGGGAGTGTGTTATGCTGGGGGGGTGTGGGGGGTATGGGGAGTGTGTGATGCCGGGGGTGTGTGGGGGGTATGGGAAGGTTATGAGGCTCAGTGTGGGGAGGTATGGGGAGTGTGTGATGCTGGGGGTGTGTGTGGGGGTATGGGGAGTGTGTGTTGCTGGTGGGGTGTGGGGGGTATGGGGAGTGTGTTATGCTGGGGGGGTGTGGGGGGTATGGGGAGTGTGTGATGCCGGGGGGGTGTGGGGGGGGTATGGGGAGTGTGTGTTGCTGGGGGTGTGTGGGGGGGGGGGGGGGGGTGGTATGGGGAGTGTGTGTTGCTGGTGGTGTGTGGGGGGGGTATGGGGAGTGTGTGTTCCTGGGGGGGTTTGGGGGGGTATGGGGAGTGTGTTTGTTGCTGGGGGAGTTGGGAGGGCATGGGGAGTGTGTGTAGCTGGGTGTGTGTGGGCGGGGGTATGGGGAGTGTGTGTTGCTGGGTGTGTGTGGGCGGGGGTATGGGGAGTGTGTGTGTTGCTGGGGGAGTTGGGAGGGCATGGGGAGTGTGTGTAGCTGGGTGTGTGTGGGCGGGGGCATGGGGAGTGTGTGTGTTGCTGGGGGAGTTGGGAGGGCATGGGGAGTGTGTGTAGCTGGGGGTGTGTGGGGGGGATATGGGGAGTGTGTGTAGCTGGGGGTGTGTGGGGGGGTATGGGGAGTGTGTGTAGCTGGGGGTGTGTGGGCGGGGGTATGGGGAGTGTGTGTTGCTGGGTGTGTGTGGGCGGGGGTATGGGGAGTGTGTGTGTTGCTGGGGGAGTTGGGAGGGCATGGGGAGTGTGTGTAGCTGGGGGTGTGTGGGGGGGATATGGGGAGTGTGTGTGTGTTGCTGGGGGTGTTGGGGGGGTTGGGGAGTGTGTGTTGCTGGGTGTGTGTGGAGGGGGTATGGGGAGTGTGTGTTGCTGGGTGTGTGTGGAGGGGGTATGGGGAGTGTGTGTAGCTGGGTGTGTGTGGAGGGGGTATGGGGAGTGTGTGTTGCTGGGTGTGTGTGGGCGGGGGTATGGGGAGTGTGTGTAGCTGGGGGTGTTGGGGGGGTTGGGGAGTGTGTGTTGCTGGGTGTGTGTGGAGGGGGTATGGGGAGTGTGTGTAGCTGGGGGTGTGTGGAGGGGGTATGGGGAGTGTGTGTTGCTGGGGGTGTGTGGGGGGGGTATGGGGAGTGTGTGTAGCTGGGTGTGTGTGGGCGGGGGTATGGGGAGTGTGTGTAGCTGGGTGTGTGTGGGCGGGGGTATGGGGAGTGTGAGTTGCTGGGTGTGTGTGGGGGGGGGTATGGGGAGTGTGTGTTGCTGGGTGTGTGTGGGCGGGGGTATGGGGAGTGTGTGTGTTGCTGGGGGAGTTGGGAGGGCATGGGGAGTGTGTGTAGCTGGGGGTGTGTGGGGGGGATATGGGGAGTGTGTGTGTGTTGCTGGGGGTGTTGGGGGGGTTGGGGAGTGTGTGTTGCTGGGTGTGTGTGTGGAGGGGGCATGGGGAGTGTGTGTTGCTGGGTGTGTGTGGGGGGGGTATGGGGAGTGTGTGTTGCTGGGTGTGTGTGGGGGGGGTATGGGGAGTGTGTGTTACTGGGGGTGTGTGTGGAGGGGGCATGGGGAGTGTGTGTTGCTGGGTGTGTGTGGGGGGGGGTATGGGGAGTGTGTGTTGCTGGGGGTGTTGGGGGGGGTATGGGGAGTGTGTGTAGCTGGGGGTGTGGGGGGGGTATGGGGAGTGTGTGTAGCTGGGGGTGTGTGTGGGGGGGATATGGGGAGTGTGGGTTGCTGGGGATGTGTGTGGGGGGGCTATGGGGAGTGTGTGTAGCTGGGGATGTGTGTGGGAGGGGGGTATGGGGAGTGTGTGATGCTGGGGATGTGTGTGGGGGGGCTATGGGGAGTGTGTGTAGCTGGGGATGTGTGGGGGGGTATGGGGAGTGTGTGTAGCTGGGTGTGTGTGGGCGGGGGTATGGGGAGTGTGTGTGTTGCTGGGGGAGTTGGGAGGGCATGGGGAGTGTGTGTAGCTGGGGGTGTGGGGGGGGGGATATGGGGAGTGTGTGTGTGTTGCTGGGGGTGTTGGGGGGGTTGGGGAGTGTGTGTTGCTGGGTGTGTGTGGAGGGGGTATGGGGAGTGTGTGTTGCTGGGTGTGTGTGGAGGGGGTATGGGGAGTGTGTGTAGCTGGGTGTGTGTGGAGGGGGTATGGGGAGTGTGTGTTGCTGGGTGTGTGTGGGCGGGGGTATGGGGAGTGTGTGTAGCTGGGGGTGTTGGGGGGGTTGGGGAGTGTGTGTTGCTGGGTGTGTGTGGAGGGGGTATGGGGAGTGTGTGTAGCTGGGGGTGTGTGGAGGGGGTATGGGGAGTGTGTGTTGCTGGGGGTGTGTGGGGGGGGTATGGGGAGTGTGTGTAGCTGGGTGTGTGTGGGCGGGGGTATGGGGAGTGTGTGTAGCTGGGTGTGTGTGGGCGGGGGTATGGTGAGTGTGTGTTGCTGGGTGTGTGTGGGGGGGGTATGGGGAGTGTGTGTTGCTGGGTGTGTGTGAGCGGGGGTATGGGGAGTGTGTGTTGCTGGGTGTGTGTGGGCGGGGGTATGGGGAGTGTGTGTTGCTGGGTGTGTGTGGAGGGGGTATGGGGAGTGTGTGTTGCTGGGTGTGTGTGGGGGGGGTATGGGGAGTGTGTGTTGCTGGGTGTGTGTGGGCGGGGGTATGGGGAGTGTGTGTGTTGCTGGGGGAGTTGGGAGGGCATGGGGAGTGTGTGTAGCTGGGGGTGTGTGCGGGGGATATGGGGAGTGTGTGTGTGTTGCTGGGGGTTTTGGGGGTGTTGGGGAGTGTGTGTTGCTGGGTGTGTGTGGAGGGGGCATGGGGAGTGTGTGTTGCTGGGTGTGTGTGGGGGGGGTATGGGGAGTGTGTGTTGCTGGGTCTGTGTGGGGGGGGTATGGGGAGTGTGTGTTGCTGGGGGTGTTGGGGGGGTATGGGGAGTGTGTGTTGCTGGGGGTGTTGGGGGGTGTATGGGGAGTGTGTGTAGCTGGGGGTGTGTGGAGGGGGTATGGGGAGTGTGTGTAGCTGGGGGTGTGTGTGGGGGGGATATGGGGAGTGTGGGTTGCTGGGGATGTGTGTGGGGGGGCTATGGGGAGTGTGTGTAGCTGGGGATGTGTGTGGGAGGGGGGTATGGGGAGTGTGTGATGCTGGGGATGTGTGTGGGGGGGCTATGGGGAGTGTGTGTAGCTGTGGATGTGTGGGGGGGTATGGGGAGTGTGTGTAGCTGGGGGTGTGTGGAGGGGGTATGGGGAGTGTGTGTTGCTGGGGGTGTGGGGGGGTATGGGGGGTGTGTGTGTCGCTGGGGGTGTGGGGGGGGGCATGGGGGGAGTGTGTGTTACTGGGGGTGTGGGGTGCGTATGCGGGGTGTGTGTGTAGTTGGGGGGGTGTGGGGGGCTGGCATGGGGAGTGTGTGTTATTGGGGGTCTGTTAGGGGGGTATGGGGAGTGTGTGTTGCTGGGGGTGTGTGGGGGGCGGTATGGGGGGTGTGTGTAGCTGGTGTGTGTGGGGGGGGTATGGGGGGGTGTGTTGCTAGTGTGTGTCGGGGGGGTGTGTTGCTGGGGGGGTGTGGGGGTTGTATGGGGTGGTTGTGGGTGGGGGGTGAGGGAGCGGGGGGGTGGGGTGGTGGGGGGGTGAGGGGGGGATGGGTGGGGGGGCGGGTGGGGTAGGTTGGGGGGGTGGGGTGGTGGGGGGTGGGGAGGCAGGTGGGTGGGGGGGCAGGTGGGTGGGGGCAGGTGGGTGGGGGGGTGGGTGGGGGGGCGGGTGTGGTGGGTGGGTGAGGGGGGATGGGTGGGGGGGCAGGTGGGTGGGGAGGGTGGTTGGGGGGGTGAGTGGGGTGGGTGGGTGAGGGGATGGGAGGGTGGGTGGGGGGGCAGGTGGGTGGGGAGGGTGTTTGGGGTGGGGTGGTGGGGGGGGGGGGGGGCACCCATTCTCAGTGGCTGTGAAAGTCACAGCCGCTTTAAAGTTTTACACCATTGGGTCCTTCCAGACCACCAGTAGAGACCTTTGTGGCACCTCACAATCATCTCTACACAAGCCGATGAAGGGGGTCACGGATGGTCTGTGTGCCCGGGCTGGCCACTACATTAAATTTAACAGATGCCCGGGCTACAGAATTTGCAGACATCGTGAATCCAGGAAGCAGGGAGCTAGAGACTACACCCATCTCGCCTTCAAGGCCCCTGAGAAAAATCCTGGAAGATTCATGAACAGAAAGGGCTTCCATTCAATAAATGTGCAATTGGTCTGTGACCATCAGCTGCACACCATCATGTCTGCTCCAGATACCCGGGCTGCGTGCATAACCGCTTCATATTGAGGAGCTCCGATAGCCTCGAGGTCTTTTAAAAAAGTTTATTTATTAGTGTCACAAGTAGGCTTACATTAACACTGCAATGAAGTTACTGTGAAAATCCCCTAGTGGCCACACTCCGGCGCCTGTTCGGGTACACGGAGGGAGAATTTAGCATGGCCAATGCACCCTAACCAGCACGTCTTTCACACTGTGGGAGGAAACTGGAGCACCCGGAGGAAACCCACGCAGACACGGGCAGAATGTGCAGACTCCACACAGACAGCGACCCAAGCCGGGAATCGCGTCCAGATCCCTGGCGCTGTGAGACAATAGTGCTAACCACTGTGCCGCCGTGTCATCTTTGAGGAAGAGCCCAGGGTACAGGGATGGCTCATGGAGGACATGGGGCACCCGCTTCAGACTTGGCTGATGATGCCGGGGTGGATTGTTGTCTATGCAGGCCCAATGGGTGAAATGGCTTCCTTCTGCCTGTATGGATTCTATGATAGGGCTCCTCAAAATGCGGTTCAGATGCCTGGACTGCTCTGGCGGGGCCCTCCAATACTGCCCTGTATGGTCCCACATTGTGGTCGTGTGCTGCACCTTATACAACCCAGCGCAGCAGCGAGGAGACTTGTGGAGGAGGAGGAGGTGGAGGCTGACCAGCCGGACGTCACTGGGGAGGAGGTCGCCCAGCAGGAGGAGAAAGAGAATGACAACTGCACCAGCCAGACGTTGGAGGGCTGGCGGCAGCAAGGGTCAGGCATGCGAGGGTGGCGAGGGAGGTGCTGATCACCAGGTGCTTTGGTCACTCGGGGCCTGTGTTGCCGCATGTAGGTTCCATTCCCCCCCATCCCCCCTTGTGTAGTCCCACAATCTCCTGCAACATTGTAACACCAGACTGGTGGGCCTGGGTACGCTGTGTTAGCGAGTTTCTGTGGCAGGCAAGAGGGTGGTGACAACTCGCTGTGCGTCATTGTGATGATGCCCTGGTGCAAAGTAGTCTGACTCCTGCCTGAGCTCCGCATGCACGCTGGCACCTGGGCCCATGTCTGGGTGGTGGGTAAGGGAGCACTCGACCCCCATACAGGACCCTGGGGCAGGTGAGATTTGTGGGGGAGGGCGGGGGGGGTGGTGAGGGAATCTCTGGTGCATTCTGGGGATGCCATGGCAGATGTTGTAAGTCGCTGCCAATGCATGCTACCCGCTGTAACCAGTGATTAATTTGAGAGCCTTGATTTTCATAGTAGCGCTGAGGGTCCTCCCCCACAGACATCAACGTGCAAGGTCCCTCTGGTGACAATTAGGGTAAATATATTCCTGTTAGTAGCTAATTCGAGACACAGGTGTGGGATGAAATAACATTTATTGTTGCAATAATAGTGCTTTCAAAATAAGTGATAACATAAAAACATGCGAATGTGAGACTTTAAAGTGCCTAAATATTCTATCTACCCAGTGTTGCCCTTCACCCGTGCCATCTTAGTGCCGCTACAACTTCTTAACCTCACGTGGCCTACCATTACTTCTTGGCATCTCCCCAGGATGTACATTGGAGGTGGAGGGGGCCAGCTGCCTACTGCGCCTGTGATGCCCTCGGCGAGCATCCTCTGGGCCTTGAGGGCCCTGGCCAGATTCTAGGTGTCACGGACGTATCCATGCCACCCTCTTCATCCTGCTGCCCCTGACATGCCCCGGTGTGAGGAAGTGGGGAGTCAGAAGGTGTAGCCACAGCCACAGTCTCCTGGCTGGAAGGCCCCGGCGTGGGCTCGAGCTCTTCCTCCTCTGCCAGGGTTCCTGTAGCCCCTGGGTCACTCATGGGACGGTGGTGCCTCTGCAGTGAGCTCCAGAAGCTCTGGTGAGGATCCCTTGCACAGTAAGAAGTCTCACAACACCAGGTTAAAGTCCAACAGGTTTATTTGGTAGCACAAGCTTTCGGAGTGTCGCCCCTTCATCAGCTGAGAAGAAGGAGCAGCGCTCCGAAAGCTCATGCTACCAAATAAACCTGTTGGACTTTAACCTGGTGTTGTGAGACTTCTTACTGTGCTTACCCCAGTCCAACGCCGGCATCTCCACATCGAGGATCCACTACAGACGCCACCCTTGCAGTGTTGGCCTGGGAAGCACACAAGACAGGCAATAGCTGGTCCACCTGAAAGCTTTGGGACTGTTCCCAACAGCCTCACAGTTGGTCCAGTGTGGCCGTCAGCCCCTCCTGCCTTCCCTGGCTCTGTTGCTGCATCTCCAGCAGCTGAGGGAGAAGTGACCTCACAGGCCCAGCATGTAGCCTGGGGCCAGCTGAGTCCTCACCTCCGGCAGGCCCCCGCATGCCAGAGGCCTCGGATGTTCCCTCCTCCACCCGATGTACATCAGCAGATGTGTCGTGCTCACGAGAGAGTGACCCAGATGCCTCACAACTAACTTGACCCATTGATGTGAGAGTCTCTGGGATGGTGAGCTGTGAGGTGGAAGCTGATGCAAAACTGGTGCCGGCCTCGGACGTCCCATCATCCTTCCTCCGAGGAGTCTTCTGAGCTGTCAGGGGCAGGATGGGTGGGTGCAGCAGTGGGGGCTAGGAGTCCAGAAGGCCCGGCTCCAGCCCGATCATGCTGTCACTGATGGTCCGCATCCCCTCCTCTCCCGCAAGCTCCAATGCCCGCTCCTCAAAAAGGAGTGAGGACCCGGATCTCAGGGACACCACCCTCTGTCTTTGCCCTCTCCCGGAGATTATGGGTATTCTTCTCCTGTGGGGACACGAAGGAGCCAATGAAAAATCTGATGGCACGAGTCCTGCAGTGTTTCAGGAAGTGGCCCTCTGAGGGAAAGGGGTGTGAGGCACTTTGGGGGGATGGGGTTGGAGGGAGGTGCTTGGGGCTCAGGGGCTGGAAGCATGCATAGTGCTGGGGGTGGGGGGATCTGAGGGGCATTCAGAGGAAAGATGTTAAAACACTTACCCTTGCTGCCCGGATTAGTTCATTCAGCTCTTCCGGTGCTGCTTCCCAGTTCTCTTGGCCAGTGCCCTGGCACTAACACATGCTGCCACCACCTCCTAGGCTGCGTTTCCATCCCTTTCCCTGGGGCAGCATCCTGCTGGAGGGAAGAGGGTGCCCTGCAGTGCCTCCACCGCCTCCAGCAACCTGGCCCGGTCAGCATCTGAAAATCAGGGGTGCGGGGTGTCTTCCAGGAGGCTGTTTCTTCCTGCACTGCTTGCCTGTCTCTCCATCCTTGGGGTTTTATGATGCTGTCCCTTGTTTGTGCAGATTGGCTACAGGCAGTTTGGATGAGTCATGTGCCTGTTAGAGCATTCCAGTGAGTTTAATGCAGTTTGCCTTGTTACCATGGAGGGGATGTCAAGGCAGCACTTGCAGGTGTCCTGATGCGGGGAGGCGGTTGTGGATAATGTGCTTCTGTGATGATCAGGGGCAGGGGAGAGAGAGAGAGGATCATGTCACTCAGCAATCGGGGGCAGGGGGGTGATGAGGGGGCTATGTGCAAGGGGGTCCCGGGTGGGGGGGAGGGGGTAGGCAGCTAAGGTGGTCAGTAATGTTGGAGGGGGGGTCCCCGGTGTCTGTGGGTGGGAGGGGGAGGCTATATCTGGCCCGGTGAGGGGAGGGGTCTGTCAGGAAAGCAGCTGTTTTTTCGCTTTTCCTGCGCATGTGCAGTTTGTGGCTCCGGTCTGAGCTGCAGGTGAATTAAGCCCCACCCACTGCCTCTAACAGCTAGGAACGGTCTAGCCCATATTTTCAATGTCTAAGTCCGTAAGATTGGGACTGAAAACTCGCCGAAAAAACGGATCAGCAAATCTCCCATTTTCACGCTAGCTGGACACTTGGAAAAAATCTTGGAAAATTCCTCCCACTTACAGTCAGTTTTTAGGCTCCTTGCAAACCACCTTTCCAGATTTACTTTTGCTGCAATTCACCCGTGCGCTCTTTCCCATTTAATAAGATCATGGCTGATCTAACATTCACTTTCCTGTCTTATCTCCTTAACCCGTATTTCCACGACTGATTAAACCCTACTGATCTCAGCATTGCAAATGTTCAGGGACCCTCCTCCACAGCTTTCTCACATTGCCTTCCCTCTTTCCTTATGCATGGGGGTATTGAAATATGAAGCCATTGAAGATCCTTGATCCACATTGAAGAAAATGTAATTGTTTCTATTGTAACCACATTAATTCCAGGAGGGTGAATAGGGCTGGAGTGATATCAAAGAAGAATCCTGTGTGAGACATGCAAATAGCGGCTGGGATACTAACAATGATGTGGCGATGCCGGCGTTGGACTGGGGTGAACACAGTAAGAAGTCTCACAACACCAGGTTAAAATCCAACAAGTTTATTTGGTAGCAAAAGCTGCTAGCTTTCAAAGCGCTGCTCCTTCATTAGGTGAGTGGGATTTCAGTGAACTGAAATCCAAACTCTAGCATCTTACTTCATCTTTCTCCATCTATAAACGCCTTCTCACAACTTCCCTCTTCAGAAATCTTGAGGAAATGTGAGTCTTTTAGAATCAGTGTACAGGGAGACGGATTACTGTGGAAATCAGCAATATCAGTGGTGATGCTTGACTGGGATTTAACACAGGATGTGGATGGTTTAGATTTGGATGACTACTGCATGTGGCAGTGTAGCATTACTGGGAAAGAGAGTGACTCATTCTCGACATCACTCATGGAGGCAGGAACATTCGGTGTACAACAAGGATCTGGTCACATTGTACGCTGCACTTTCTAAAGAATAATTTCAAACAGGAGAGAATAGCACAAATGATCTCCTTCAATAAAATAAAACTTTGCAATTGTTTAAGGAATGACATTTTAAAAAGACTGGAAGGATAGTTGGGTGCTTTTGCAGTTTCTGCTCTGTGGGGACATGCGATAAGTATCAAACAGGGACCTCATTCAGTGCATCATTTCCCCCCCACTCGAAAGCAGTATTGTCCAATACCCTCATCAATAGCCAGATATGGGTCATTGCAAACCCAAATATGTCAAATTCCATTTCTGATTATTAAGTAAATGACAAGACAAATTCACATTCACATGGATGTGTATCTTAGTCGATTTGTGCATTTATTGAAAAAATTGAAAGATAAAAAGCAGTGTTTTGAATCATTGTGCGTATTTTGCTTCCTTGCAGACTAATGCAAAAAAATGTTTACGAATTCTCAGGTGAAAGTTAGTTTTTTTGGACAAATGCAGGTGACTGTAACTGTCCTAGCAAAACCTATATCTGGTCAATGATTATCTATTGGACAACACTGAACAAAGAACAAAGAACAATACAGCACAGGAACAGGCCCTTCGGCCCTCCAAGCCCGCGCCACTCCCTGGTCCAAACTAGACCATTCTTTTGTATCACTCCGTTCATGTGGCTATCTGGATAAGTCTTAAACGTTCCCAGTGTGTCCGCCTCCACCACTTTGCCCGGCAGCGCATTCCAGGCCCCCACCACCCTCTGTGTAAAATATGTCCTTCTGATATCCGTGTTAAACCCCCCCCCCCCCTCACCTTGAACCTATGACCCCTCGTGAACATCACCACCGACCTGGGAAAAACTGTACTACAGCTTCCTCTCAACATTCTACAAGGGAGAAAGAAATGCCAAATGTTATTACTTACAGTGTTTGGGAGCGGTTTCAGCTGACATCCTGCAGGATCATTTCCAGCATCTTTTCCGACTGGATCTTCCTGGATGTTAAATGTTAAGTTTACCTGGGGCGATCGCTTTCCTTTCAGAATAATCTAATAACAAGAAGTTAGATTTTTGTCATTTGAAGGAGACACATTAAAGAAAGTTTGAGACAGTGGACGGGATTCTCCGGCCTTGCCCGGGGCTGGGATTCTCCGGCCTTGCCCGGGGCTGGGATTCTCCGGTCTCGCCCGGGGCTGGGATTCTCCGGTCTCGCCCGGGGCTGGGATTCTCCGGTCTCGCCCGGGGCTGGGATTCTCCGGCCTTGCCCGGGGCTGGGATTCTCCGGCCTTGCCCGGGGCTGGGATTCTCCGGTCTCGCCCGGGGCTGGGATTCTCCGGTCTCGCCCGGGGCTGGGATTCTCCGGTCTCGCATGCCCTGCTACTGCTGCCAACGAGAACGGAGAATTTGGTACTCAGTCACATCCGCCATTCACTGCAGCAGGACTGGAGAACCTCAGCCGTGGGCGAGGCCGGAGAACCTCAGCCGTGGGCGAGATCGGAGAATCCCAACCGCGGGCGAGGTCGGAGAATCCCAGCTGCGGGCGAGTTCGGAGAATCCCAGCCGTGGGCGAGTTCGGAGAATCCCAGCCGTGGGCGAGGTCGGAGAATCCCAGCCCGGGCGAGTTCGGAGAATCCCAGCCGCGGGCGAGTTCGGAGAATCCCAGCCGTGGGCGAGGTCGGAGAATCCCAGCCCGGGCGAGGTCGGAGAATCCCAGCCGTGGGCGAGTTCGGAGAATCCCAGCCCGGGCGAGGTCGGAGAATCCCAGCCGCGGGCGAGTTCGGAGAATCCCAGCCATGGGCGAGGTCGGAGAATCCCAGCCGTGGGCGAGGTCGGAGAATCCCAGCCGTGGGCGAGATCGGAGAATCCCAGCCGCAGGCAAGGTGGGAGAATCCCAGCCGCGGGGCGAGGCCGGAGAATCCCAGCCGCGGGCGAGTTCGGAGAATCCCAGCCGCAGGCAAGGTGGGAGAATCCCAGCCGCGGGGCGAGGCCGGAGAATCCCAGCCCCGGGCAAGGCCGGAGAATCCCAGCCGTGGGCGAGGCCGGAGAATCCCAGCCCCGGGTGAGGCCGGAGAATCCCAGCCACGGGCGAGGTGGGAGAATCCCAGCCGTGGGCGAGGCCGGAGAATCCCAGCCCCGGGTGAGGCCGGAGAATCCCAGCCACGGGCGAGGTCGGAGAATCCCAGCCGTGGGCGAGGCCGGAGAATCCCAGCCCCGGGCGAGGTCGGAGAATCCCAGCCGTGGGCGAGGCCGGAGAATCCCAGCCCGGGCGAGGTCGGAGAATCCCAGTCGCGGGGCGAGGTCGGAGAATCCCAGCTGTGGGCGAGGTCGGAGAATCCCAGCCCCGGGCGAGGTCGGAGAATCCCAGCTGTGGGCGAGGTCGGAGAATCCCAGCTGTGGGCGAGGTCGGAGAATCCCAGCCCCGGGCGAGGTCGAAGAATCCCAGCCGCGGGGCGAGGTCGGAGAATCCCAGGCCCGGGCGAGGTCGGAGAATCCCAGCTGTGGGCGAGATCAGAGAATCCCGGCCGCGGGCGAGACCAGAGATGTCTAAATAATGATACAGTGTCAGCAGATATCTGCCGTTCCCATGTAGTTAGGAAGTGGAAATATGAACCGAATTATTGGGCACATTATACTCGAAGAATCAGCGAATGAACATTCTCTTATCTACCATTTCTCTCAGCCTCTGCTCTTAAATCTCATCATTTTTATTTTTGCTTCTCTTTCTGTCTTCAGTTTTCTATTTGCAACTACTTTCAATCTATCTTTACTTCCAGCAGAGACAAACAAGAGAAATGGGTTTTGTAACACTCACGGCATCTACTTTGTGTTTGGTCACCGTGAAGCTGTTGACAGTTGTCGAGTTTTTATTCCACTTTTCCAGTGAAGCTTTGAGTGCCTCGCAAACCACAGGAAAGTCACAGCTCTCACACATTTGTTCTAAAGCAAAAAGCAGAGCAATCTTCAGATCAATCCATGTTAACACCAACCAACAGTAACTGGTCATCATAAAAAACCAAATCATTTTAAACAGTACTCACCCAAACAGTCGAGAATTTGGATAGCAGCAAGGATGAGGAGAATAATCTTCATTCTGCCTCTTTGAGAGAATGCTCCTTCTTCTCTTTGTCTGATTTTGGGTTGTGTTCAATGTTTATATACTTCAGACCATGAAAGGAATAGTACATTACTGAACAGTGATGTCATCAAACCACAGTAACTACACCAACTTGTCTTCCTTTACTTACCCTGTGGGTATTAGTTTTAGTTTTCAATTAGTATAATTTGCTGCTACACATCATTTATAGAAATTCCTTCAAATGTCATATTTCACTAGCCCTTTTCATATAGTTGATGTTGCGATTCCCACAATTAATGTAACATTGCCACACTCTGTGTGACACTGCAAGGTACAATTAAGGCAGTACATTGTCACGCAAAATGAGAACTGCAATTGTTTAATGACTGAATTCAGGAGATATTCTTGAAGATTAGAGATCTACCAGCATAAACTAAAGTTTGTTTATCAGTGTCACAAGTAGGCTTACATTAACACTGCAATGAAGTTACTGTGAAAATCCCTTAGTCGCCACACTCTGGCGCCTGTTCAGGTACACTGAGGGAGAATTTAGCATGGCCAATGCATCAAACCTGCACATCTTTCGGAGGAAACCCGGCAGACACGAGGAGAACGTGCAGACTCCGCACAGCCAGTGACCCAAAGCCGGGAATCGAACCCAGGTCCCTGGGGCTGTGAGGCAGCAGTGCTAATCACTGTGCCACCGTGCTGCCCCGGGTCCCTGGGGCTGTGAGGCAGCAGTGCTAATCACTGTGCCACCGTGCTGCCCCGGGTCCCTGGGGCTGTGAGGCAGCAGTGCTAATCACTGTGCCACCGTGCTGCCCCGGGTCCCTGGGGCTGTGAGGCAGCAGTGCTAATCACTGTGCCACCGTGCTGCCCCGGGTCCCTGGGGCTGTGAGGCAGCAGTGCTAATCACTGTGCCACCGTGCTGCCCCGGGTCCCTGGGGCTGTGAGGCAGCAGTGCTAACCACTGTGCCACCGTGCTGCCCCGGGTCCCTGGGGCTGTGAGGCAGCAGTGCTAATCACTGTGCCACCGTGCTGCCAAACTACATTGTTAAGAAAAAGGTGACGGGTATTCCTTTGCTGGGGAATTCTTTGAAATGAACTGCACAGAGGTATGAATTGAATACTTGTTAAAGAACATTCACCTTTCAGAGAAGGGAGGTTTTTTTTACTAAAATGGTGAGATTTTTGAGCATATTATTGACATGGTTATTTGAGACTGACAATTGACTTGTATTTTCAGGAGGGGTTTCTCTAGGTTGTGTTGAAGGAAGTGGAGTAGTCTTCTACTTTAATCAATGTCGGTTCCTCTGTTTGACAATAAAATACAGCAACATTCATTTTAACCACAGACCAATGATGACTCGGATTTGCCAACGCCTCCACAGGGTGTTTTCCAGCAATGGAGATTGGCTGCTGGCAGGACTGAAAGATCCTGCTGGTGGGAAGGACTGGAAAATCCCAGCCAATTTCTCCTTTTGGTGGAAATATACACATCTCGTTTCAAGAATGGGTCGATGCAAGGAATGTTACATTAGGAAATTGGTTCGAGTATCATTATCAAATATCTGTTTCTGTCAAACTACCAAATAGGCCATATGACTGTAATGAAGAATTCTTTAAATGAATGTGTTATTCATTCAGTTTCCCGGGCACACACCTAAACCACATTATTGCAGACATTCAAAACTAGCATTTTTTTATTGTTTTGTTTGGTCGCTTTTACTGTTCCCATTTACAGCAAATGTAAAGATATCATATTTTACTAATAATGTCATTTACCATGTGACTTCTAAAGACGGCTGATCATTCTTATTGTTCTCAAGACTGTGGCGTTTCATACTAAAGGCAAAGTGAAGATTTGCTCGAGTTGTTTAAGATTTTCAAGAATTTAGACAGAGCAAATAAAGAGAAATAGTCTCCCAGTGGCTGAAGGATTTCTATGATGTGGAGGTGCCGGCGTTGGACTGGGGTAAACACAGTAAGAAGTTTAACAACACCAGGTTAAAGTCCAACAGGTTTATTTGGTAGCAAAAGCCACACAAGCTTTCGGAGCTCCAAGCCCCTTCTTCAGGTGAGTGGGAATTCTGTTCACAATCAGGGCATATAAAGACACAGACTCAATTTACATGAATAATGGTTGGAATGCGAATACTTACAGCTAATCAAGTCTTTAAGATACAAACAACGTGAGTGGAGAGAGCATCAAGACAGGCTAAAAAGATGTGTATTGTCTCCAGACAAGACATCCAGTGAAACTCTGCAGGTCCAGGCAACTGTGGGGGTTACAAATAGTGTGACATGAACCCAATATCCCGGTTGAGGCCGTCCTTGTGTGTGCGGAACTTGGCTATCAGTTTCTGCTCAGCGACTCTGCGCTGTCGTGTGTCGTGAAGGCCGCCTTAGAACATAGAACATAGAACATTACAGCGCAGAACAGGCCCTTCGGCCCACGATGTTGCACCGACCAGTTAAAAAAAAAAAACTGTGACCCTCCAACCTAAACCAATTTCTTTTCGTCCATGAACCTATCTACGGATCTCTTAAACGCCCCCAAACTAGGCGCATTTACTACTGATGCTGGCAGGGCATTCCAATCCCTCACCACCCTCTGGGTAAAGAACCTACCCCTGACATCGGTTCTATAACTACCCCCCCTCAATTTAAAGCCATGCCCCCTCGTGCTGGATTTCTCCATCAGAGGAAAAAGGCTATCACTATCCACCCTATCTAAACCTCTAATCATCTTATATGTTTCAATAAGATCCCCTCTTAGCCGCCGCCTTTCCAGCGAAAACAATCCCAAATCCCTCAGCCTCTCCTCATAGGATCTCCCCTCCATACCAGGCAACATCCTGGTAAACCTCCTCTGCACCCTCTCCAAAGCCTCCACATCCTTCCTGTAATGTGGGGACCAGAACTGCACACAGTACTCCAAGTGCGGCCGCACCAGAGTTGTGTACAGTTGCAACATAACGCTACGACTCCTAAATTCAATCCCCCTACCAATAAACGCCAAGACACCATATGCCTTCTTAACAACCTTATCTACTTGATTCCCAACTTTCAGGGATCTATGCACACATACACCTAGATCCCTCTGCTCCTCCACACTATTCAAAGTCCTCCCGTTAGCCCTATACTCAACACATCTGTTATTCCTACCAAAGTGAATTACCTCACACTTCTCCGCATTAAACTCCATCCGCCACCTCTCGGCCCAACTTTGCAACCTGTCTAAGTCTTCCTGCAAACTACGACACCCTTCCTCACTGTCTACCACACCACCGACTTTGGTGTCATCAGCAAATTTGCTAATCCACCCAACTATACCCTCATCCAGATCATTAATAAATATTACAAACAGCAGTGGCCCCAAAACAGATCCCTGAGGTACACCACTTGTAACCGCACTCCATGATGAATATTTACTATCAACCACCACCCTCTGTTTCCTATCCGCTAGCCAATTCCTGATCCAATTTCCTAGATCACCCCCAATCCCATACATCTGCATTTTCTGCAGAAGCCTACCATGGTGAACCTTATCAAACGCCTTACTAAAATCCATATATACCACGTCCACTGCCTTGCCCCCATCCACCTCCTTGGTCACTTTCTCAAAAAACTCAATAAGGTTAGTAAGGCACGACCTACCTGCCACAAAACCATGCTGACTATCACCTATCAATTCATTACTCTCCAAATAACTATAAATCCTATCCCTTATAATTTTTTCCAACATCTTGCCGACAACAGAAGTGAGACTCACCGGTCTATAATTCCCGGGGAAGTCTCTGTTCCCCTTCTTAAACAATGGGACAACATTCGCTAACCTCCAATCTTCTGGTACTATACCAGAGGCCAACGACGACCTGAAGATCAGAGCCAGAGGCTCTGCAATCACTTCTCTTGCCTCCCAGAGAATCCTTGGATAAATCCCATCCGGCCTTGGAGAACGCTTACCCGAATATCAGAGGCCGAATGCCCGTGACTGCTGAAGTGCTCCCCCACAGGAAGAGAACAGTCTTGCCTGGTGATTGTCGAGCGGTGTTCATTCATCCGTTGTCGCAGCATCTGCATGATTTCCCCAATGAAGGATTTCTAAGCAGAGGACACGGGTTTAAAGAGATCGGAGAAAATCTTTCCTGTGGAATGTGAAATAGGATTTGGTGTACACGGCCCCACCAAAAGCTGGATGGGGCTTTGGAAACAAATTCAACAGGAGCTTTCAAAGAGAATTGGATAAATACTTGAAGCAGAACAATTGCAGGGAGAGGGACAAAGAGTGGAGGGAGTTTCTTTATAATATTGCTCTATAAAAAAGTTGGACTCAATGAACCCCTTCAATGTTTTTTATTCTTAGAATTCAGTTAACCTAATTTGGCCTCCAGGTCAATATTTGAATTTGGGACCAAGAAAGATATTTAGGTAAGAAAGAAAACATAAACATAAACTGGATCAAACCCTTGGTTCAGTTGGGTTGTATGTTTACAAGAAGCCAGAGAGATGGCTGACAATAAAAAAATGAGGAAAATAATTTGATTTGATTTAATATTGTCACATGTATTAACATGCAATGAAAAGTATTGTTTCTTGCGCCCCATACAGACAAAACATACTGTTCATAGAGAAGGAAACGAGAGAGTGCAGAATGTAGTGTTACAGTCATAGCTAGGGTGTAGAGAAAGATCAACTTAATGCAAGGTAAGTGTGGTAAACCACTGTTAAGCTTATTGCCTGTGTGTGACATGCCTGGGCATGCCCCTGCCGGCCCTGCCTGAGACTCCTCCCCCCTGGTCCAGGTATAAAGGTGACAGCTCCCCACCCCCCTGCCTCAACCTCTGGACCAGTTCATCGGCATGGGTGTGCTCCAAGTCTTTTGCGAATAAAAGCCTATTTGTTCTTGTATACAAACTAGTCTTTGCTTGGTTGATAGTGCATCAATTTTATTCGCAAAAAGTTTTGGGATGGAGCAGATACTAAAACCCGATAGATTAAAATTGGATCCTCAAACCTTAGGAGCCTCTAACAGCTTCGATCACTGGCTTCGAAACTTTCCTCACCGCCTCCGTCGTCCGGACCGAAACCGACAAGCTACACGTGCTCCACGCCCGGGTAAGCGATCAAGTATTCTCGATGATTAGAGATGCTGAAACTTACGAGGATGCGATCGAACTTTTAAAAGGCCAGTACAACAAACAGACTAATGTAATCTACGCCAGACATCTTCTGGCTACTCACAGACAACAGCCAGGAGAATCGGGCGACCAATTCCTGTGTGCGTTGCGAGCACTTGGTAGGGCCTGCAACTGCAAGGCCGTAACAGCCGCCCAAAACACTGAGGACTTAATCAGAGATGCCTATGTCACGGGTATCAGGTCAAACTGTATCCGACAACGGCTGCTGGAACAGGGTGGGCTAGATCTACAAAAGACTGTAGCGCTTGCCGACTCGTTAGAGGTGGCCTTCCGTAATCTCGAGGCCTACACCCCCGACCACGGGGGCGCATCGTAGACGCCGCAGTCGCCGCCACCTCTGTACTCAGGAGGGCCGCAGGCCTATGCCACGCCACGTCCCACCAATGACCCAACTGCTGCGGCAGTCTCTGGAGGCCTGAAGTGCTACTTCTGTGGCCTGGGGAAGCACCCCCAACAACGCTGCCCGGCGAAGGATGCGATCTGCTCCGGTTGTGGCAAGAAGGGCCATTACGCGAAGGTATGCAGGGCGAAATCGACCTCCAAGCCCAGTAGCGCCACGTGCGACCCACAGGGGCCGCCATCTTGGGCGCCGGTAGCCGCGTGTGAGCCGTGCGTGCCGCCATCTTGGACGCCTTCAGCCACGTGTGAGCCTTGCGGGCAGCCATCTTGGATGCTGTCAGCCGCGTCGCAAAAGCCAACGGTGGCTTCGGTTACGCTGGGCCAATCCAGGCCTCACCAACTCGCCAGGTCCACGATGGACATCGAGGTAAACGGTCGCATTACAAACTGTTTGTTTGACTGTGGGAGTACGGAGAGCTTTATTCACCCTAACACAGTGAGACGCTACGCCCTTTCAGTACTGCCAGTGAAGAAAACGATCTCCATGGCTTCAAAGTCCCACTCGGTGGATGTCCTCGGGTACTGCGTGGCGACCCTGACTGTACGGGGCACAGTGTACAAAAACTTCAGGCTCCTCGTGCTGCCACAACTCTGCGCTGCCGTACTCCTGGGGCTAGATTTCCTGAGTCACCTGAAGAGTGTCACCATGGAGTAGAATGGGCCTTTTCCCCTGCTCTCTGTTTGCAATCACCAGTTCTTAGATCGCCCACCACACACCACCTGCAGCCTCTCGACCCTTAAAGTGGCCCCTCCCTCACTGTTTGAAAATCTCACCCCCGACTGCAAGCCCATCGCCACCAAGAGCAGACGGTGCAGTGCTGGAGACAGAGCTTTTATCAGGTCTGAAGTACAATGGCTCCTAGGGGAGGGGATCATCGAGGCCAGTACCAACCCCTGGAGAGCCCAAGTAGACTGGGGAGAAACATCACATGGTCATTGACTACAGTCAGACCATTAACCACTACACGCAGCTGGACGCGTAGCCCCTTCCCCGCATATCTGACATGGTTAATCAGATTGTGCAATATCGGGTGTTCTCCACCATCGAAAACCACCAGCTCCCTATCCGCCCGGAGGACCGCCAATATACTGCCTTCGAGGCAGATGGCCGCCTCTATCACTTCCTTAGGGTCCCCTTCGGCGTCACCAACGGGGTCTCGGTTTTCCAGCGTGAGATGGACCGAATGGTAGACCAGAACGGGCTGCGGGCCACCTTCCCGTACCTGGATAACGTCACCATCTGCGGCCATGATCAGCAGGACCACGACGCCAACCTCCACAAATTCCTCCACACCGCCACTTCCTAAATCTGACCTATAATAAGGAGAAGTCGTATTCCGCACACGCTGCCTCGCCATCCTTGGTTGTGTTGTGGAAAACGGGGTCATCAGTCCTGATCCCGACCGCATGCGTCCCCTCCTGGAACTTCCCCTCCCCACCAGCCTCAAAGCACTGAGGAGATGCCTGGGCTTCTTCTCGTATTACGCCCAGTGGGTCCCCAATTATGCGGATAAAGCCCGTCCGCTCATCAAATCCACCTCTTTTCCTCTGACGGCAGAGGCCCGCCTGGTCTTCGACCACATCAAAGCCGACATCGTGAAGGCCACGATACACGCTGTAGACTAATCCATCCCGTTCCAGGTGGAGAGCGATGCATCTGACTTCGCCCTAGCCGCCACCCTTAACTAGGAGGGCAGACCCATGGCCTTCTTCTCACGAACCCTCCAAGGCCCTGAAATTCGACACTCCTCTGTCGAGAAGGAGGCCCAAGCCATAGTGGAAGCTGTACGGCACTGGCGCCACTACTTAGCTGGTAAACGATTCACCCTACTCACGGACCAACGGTCAGTTGCATTCATGTTTAACAACACGCAGCAGGGCAAGATCAAAAATGATAAAATATTGAGGTGGAGAATCGAGCTTTCCACCTACAATTACAACATCTTATACCGGCCCGGGAATCTCAATGAGCCCCCAGACGCCCTGTCCCGGGGAATATGTGCCAGCGCACAAATAGACCAATTGCAGACTCTCCACAACGACCTCTGCCACCCGGGGGTCACCAGGTTTTTTCACTTCATTAAAGCCCATAACCTGCCCTACTCCATTGAGGAAGTCAGGTCTATAACCAGACACTGCCAGGTCTGCGCAGAGTGCAAGCCGCACTTCTATCGGCCAGACAGAGCACACCTCATAAAGGCCACCCGCCCTTTCGAACGCCTAAGCGTTGACTTCAAAGGCCCCATCCCCTCTTCTGACCACGACATATACTTCCTCAACGTCATTGATGAATATTCACGTTTCCCCTTCGCTATTCCCTGCCCGGATATGACCTCGGCCATGGTCGTCAGGGCCCTGCACAGCCTCTTCACCCTTTTCGGTTTCCCTCGCTATATCCATAACGACCGGGGATTCTCCTGTATGAGTGATGAGCTGCGATAGTACCTGCTCTCCAAAGGCATAGCCTCGAGTATGACCATCAGCTACAACCCCAGGGGGAACGGACAGGTAGAGAGGGAGAACGCGACAGTCTGGAAGGCCGTTTTACTAGCTCTGAGGTCTAATGGTCTTCCAGTCACCCGCTGGCAAGAGGTCCTCCCTGATGCACTACACTCGATTAGATCACTCCTTTGCACAGCTACCAATGCTACCCCTCACGAAAGGATGTTTGTTTTCCCCAGGAAGTCCTCCTCGGGGACCTCACTACTGTCGTGGCTGACGTCCCCAGGCCCTGTCCTGCTCCGGAAGCACGTGAGGACCCATAAGTCGGACCCCCTGGTCGAAAGGGTCCAGCTCCTCCACGCCAACCCCCAATACACCTATGTGGCGTACCCCGATGGGCGGGAGGACACGGTCTCCATTCGAGACCTGGCACCCGCAGGCCCCAGGGACCACGGCGACCCACAACCCCACACCCCCAACCCCCGTATACAGCACGCCTGAGCCTCAGGAGCCGCCACCACGCACCCGACAATCGGAAGGGACTACAGACGACTTGAGCGACTACGGCCTGGCGCCTGGGCCAACACCGCGGCCATCGGAACCGACACCACAACCGGCACTCCGGCAGTCGCAGCGGCAGATCAAGCCCCCAGAGAGACTGAATTTGTAAATTCGTAATTCTGTAAATATCGTTCCACCCACCTCACCCCCGCCAGACTCTTTTTTAAAAAGCAGGGGGTGAATGTGGTAAACCACTGTTAAGTTAATTGCCTGTGTGTGTGTGTGTGTGACATGCCTGGGCATGCCCCTGCCGGTCCTGCCTGAGACTCCTCCCCCCCTGGTTCAGGTATAAAGGGGACTGCTCCCCACCCCCCTGCCTCAGTCTGGACCAGTTCATCGGCATGGGTGTGCTCCAAGTCTTTTGCGAATAAAAGCCTATTTGTTCTTGCATACAAACTAGTCTTTGCTTGATTGATAGTGCATCAGTAAGTCCATTCAAAAGCCTGACAGACACAGGGAAGAAGCTGTACTTGAGTCAGTTGGTATGTGACCTCAGACTTTTGTATCTTTTTCCTGAAGAAAGAAGGTGGAAGAGAGAATGTCTGGGCAGCGGGAAGTGTAGACAGAGTCAATGGATGGGAGGCTGGTTTGCGTGATGGATTGGGCTACATTCACGACCTTTTGTAGTTCTTGCGGTCTTGGGCAGAGCAGGAGCCCATACCAAGCTGCGATACAACCAGAAAGAATGCTTTCTATGATGCATCTGTAAAAGTTGGTGAGAGTCGTAACTGACATGCCAAATTTCCTTAGTCTTCTGAGAAAGTAGAGGTGCGCAGCTTCTTGGGAAATGGACAAGTGGAACTTACTGAAGCTCAGCGTGAGATGGGAGAAGATTATCCAGACAAATCTGAAATGTGCCTGCACAACAATGATTGTGCACTGGGAAGAGGAAGAATCAGAAATATTGCCACAGGAAATGCTGAGCATATCACAAGTGCCAATCGTTGTAATTGGACTGACCTCACAAATGAACAGAATGTGAACCAAACTTAATACAACATGAGTTTCTTCCAATCAGGATGAATGATATGAGTGAAGTGTATAGCTTCAGCAAGGATATGGTGTAAGAGCTGTTATGAGTAAATGAGAAAATGCTCTTTGGTACAGAGCTTGTGTTTAAGGTAAGTTAATATTGCTCCAGCCTGACTAACGTGGTCCAATAACCACAATACAGTCAGAACCTGTTTGTCGTGCCCCTGATGTTTCACCACTTCAGAGGGAACACCCAACTGAGCATTTCTCTTTGGATCTTTTTAGGCAGCACAGAAATGTGGTTTGCAAATCTGTGTTGATGCCATAACCTGTTACTAAAGATCAGGTATTTCCAAAGAGAGCTGTTATTAACACAGGAATGTTCTGTGCGTGGCTTGAGAGATCATGATGCCATTTATGGTGCTTCCCTCCCGGTCGAGTGTAACATTGGGAAAATATTGCTTTTCCCTGTGACTTCAACGCTCGCAGATCCCTGATCTAGATTTCTCAAACCACAATGGATACTTAGCTATTCAAATTAAAATGGTCCAGCTTTTCTTTATTCTCTTTTAAATAGATCAGATGATCAATGGAATCAATAAATTAAAGAATGCTGACATGGTAATAAAAATCAAACCTGCAAAGGAAACTTCATTAATGAAAGCAAAATGTTGTTTTGTGGGTGATGATGCAGCCCCATCCCTGCACTGCCCATTGTTCATGGAACTGTTTCATTATAATCTCTTTTAACAAAATAAATTAACTCATGGATGGGCTGACAACCCCTGTTTATATTCTGGCTGGATGTGAGGGGGTGACTGGTAGAGGTGGGTGGATCTCCCCAAGGGTGTGTGGCTCGCACTCCTCCACCCTGGAAGGACGTTGAGGTACTTTGTGTCCCTCACACCTAGCCCCTGCTGCATTGGGGCTGGCTAGAGCTACGGAGTGCCGCTCCCAGCATGTATCCAGCAGCCACCATATGTTCTGTTGGACTTGGCTCTCCAGAGTGCTCAACACCCTTCCTATGGAGAAAGCCAAATGCTGCTTTGCCAGAGCCACACCAGTAAACAGAACGTGGACGGGCTCCTCCAGCCTTTGGTCCAGTCTGTGCATGGCCTCTGGCATCTCTGCCTGATGTTCCCCTGCCTGGCTCTGCACCTTCATCAGGTTTTCTGTGGCCGGGTCCGGAGGCTGGCCATCTGAATGGGACTGAGCGGAGGGGGACTGATCTCTAACATCAGAGTGCCCGAGACTCCACCCGTCACCCTCTCCGCCGGCTGTGGATTTGTATCAGTGCCATGCTAAGCTGAAGCTAATCCAGAATGTGTACCCTCCAAAGTGGCCTTATCTGCCTCTGCACGGTTAATGGTGGACAACATGACAGTGCATCCTCCAAGGATTCTGGGGCATCATCCTCAGAGGTGGGATTAGTGCTGGTTCTCCATCTGCTCTCCCTTGTGGGGGCCCCTCATTCTTGTGGCTGGTACCTGGAATGGAGAAAAGAAAAATTAATGAGAGGGTAATCAGGCTCCTTATTAAAGCAATGTCTCGCTCAGTGGGTGCATCTGACAACAGCAACCTGGGGGCTTGTTGGGGGACAGGCCTGGTCCTGCTCCTCTCTGGATAAGCCAGTGGACTCCTCCTCAAAATGGTGGGAGGCAGACCTCCAATCTTGACCCACTCCTTTCTATTGTCGAGTTCTTGTCCTGAAGAAAGACAGAAGGAATGTGGGTGGGGGAAGTTAGGATGCCGGGGGGGTCTGGGGTAGGTAGGTTGGGTAGTCTGATGGTCATGGGGGTCAGAATGTGGGGGTCTGGGGTAGGTGGAGGGGTAATCAAGGCTAAGTCAGTGGGCAGTCACGTGACCAGTGGGAGTGGGAAGGATGGCCAAGGGTGGATTTGGTGAGGTGGTGAGTGCAGGGGTTAGCTGGAGATCCAGTCGGGGATCGGGGCAGTGCGGGGGGTGGTTGATGGTGTCAGTGCCATAGTTACCCAGTAGTTAGAATTGGTTTTAACCTTTCTAACTTTTCCTGGGTAACTATTCTGCGAGGAGAATCCGAGCCTGCCAAAGCGGCTGGAGTTCAAATGGGAATTTTGGAGCTATCCAGACGCAGGCTAATTGCCCGTCAGTGATTGGAACTTCCTGGGAATTTCCCACGTAGTTAGTGCATTGGATTTACACGGGGTCTCCCCACACATCCATCCGTATAATGGAAGATCTGGAACAAGATGTTTTTGGAACTCTAAGCGCTGGTCCTTCCATTCACCTTAATTCGAAATTGGACTGTTTGAATTGAATCACTTGAAGCACATGGACTGCAGCGGCCTCATCACCTTCCCAGGGCAATTAGCCATTGGGAATAAATGTTTGCCGAGCCAGTGAAACACACACCTAGGGCTCGATTTTACCATTGTGTTGGTAAAGTTGGTAAAGTCAAGCTTGAGATGAGTAGCGTGATCCGCGACCTCCGCACCAGTTCCCCCTTTACCAAGGCCCGAAAATAGACGCGATTGGCATCACGCATGAAATGGGCGCAATGTCAATTTAAATGCATTTGCAGGTATTTAAATTGAATTAATGGGCTGGATGCCCAAACTTACCGACACTTTCTCCTTTACCACCATGTTCACCCGTCCAGAATCGGCGTGAAACAGACATGGCCCACAAAGGTCTGTTTTGGGCGCTCAGCTTCTGAGGAGGTAAGTTCAGAGCTTCCGGCGGCTCCCTGACTCAGATCGGTGGAGGGGGTGAGGAAGGGTGGGGGGGCGGGGGGGGGGGGGGTGTGGGGGGAGGGAGGGAGGAGGAGGGAGGCCAGATCGCTCTCTGGTTGGGGGATGGAGGGTGGGGGGTGGGGAGGGAGGCCAGACCGCTCTCTGGTGGGGATGGGAGGAGGAGGGAGGAGAGGGGTCCGCTGTCACTCTGCGGGCGATCGGTGGGGGGGGGAAGTGGGGCAGGGGGTTGCGATCAGTCTGGGTAGCGGGGGGGTTGGGTGGATAAGGGGGTCAGTAATGTTGTGGGGGTGCGGCAATGTCTGTGGGGGCCAGAGGGAGGCATTATCCAGTCCGGGAGCGATCTGGCAGGGGAGCGTTTTTCTATTTTTTCTCACTGCGCAGGTGCAGTTGACAGCTCCGATTGGAGCGGCAGCGTTTCAGACAGGATAAGCCCCGCCCACAGCGCGATTCAGATTTGCGACTCTTTTTTCAGGCTGAGTGTGTATGGGGGGCTCCTGGGAACAGATTTCCAAGTCGGATCTGAATTACGCCCAGATTCAGCACTTAGAATCAAAATGGTAAAATTGGGCCCCTCGTATCTGAATAAAAGATCCCAGACTTAGCAACTGCTAAGCAACTTAGCAACTGGTTAGCATTGCTGCTTCACAGCTCCAGGGTCCCGGGTTCGATTCCCAGCTCGGGTCATTGTCTGTGTGGAGTTTGCACATTCTCCTCGTGTCTGCATGGGTTTCCTCCGGGTGCTCCGGTTTCCTCCCACAGTCCAAAGATTTGCGGGTTCGGTTGATTGGCCAGGTTAAAAAAATTGCCCCTTAGAGTCCTAGGATGCGTAGGTTAGAGGGATTAGCGGGTAAAATATGTGGGGGTAGGGCCTGGGTGGGATTGTGGTCAGTGCAGACTCGATGGGCCGAATGGCCTCCTTCTGCACTGTAGGGTTTCTATGAGTATTTTCTATGAGAAGTTTATTCCTGAAATAACCTGTGCCAGGTGCTCACTGCCAGTGTTTAGTTAGACAGGAACCAATTTCCACATTAATGAGGAAAGATTTAGAATTCTTATCCGAAATTTAAACTCAGGGATTAAAAATCGAAAACAAATTTTCCTTAACTCTGAATCTTTCCTGAAAATAGTCGTTATGTTTGAACCTGAATCTTTACTTGTGCCTGGTGATTCAAGGCCATGTTAATGGATCATTTTTTTATTATCATTACCTGCGGTTGGCTGTAAAATATCCTGTTTCACTTTCTGAAACAATAGCTTGGGGAGAGTTTCCGCTCCCATTCTTTTCAAACGGGTTTGCCGATGGAAACAGTAATTCTTGCAAGGAATGCAAATCGCGACACGACTGCCCCCACTCCTCGCCAGTGAGGGAATGGCAATTCTGACTTCCAACATCGCAAACATCTTCATAATACATTTACAAATTATTTTACACCTCAATCATACCCCGTCAGAGAATCATCTCAGCGAGAGGCCCCAATGAACATAGAACATAGAACATAGAACATTACAGCGCAGAACAGGCCCTTCGGCCCACGATGTTGCACCGACCAGTTAAAAAAAAACTGTGACCCTCCAACCTAAACCAATTTCTTTTCGTCCATGAACCTATCTACGGATCTCTTAAACGCCCCCAAACTAGGCGCATTTACTACTGATGCTGGCAGGGCATTCCAATCCCTCACCACCCTCTGGGTAAAGAACCTACCCCTGACATCGGTTCTATAACTACCCCCCCTCAATTTAAAGCCATGCCCCCTCGTGCTGGATTTCTCCATCAGAGGAAAAAGGCTATCACTATCCACCCTATCTAAACCTCTAATCATCTTATATGTCTCAATAAGATCCCCTCTTAGCCGCCGCCTTTCCAGCGAAAACAATCCCAAATCCCTCAGCCTCTCCTCATAGGATCTCCCCTCCATACCAGGCAACATCCTGGTAAACCTCCTCTGCACCCTCTCCAAAGCCTCCACATCCTTCCTGTAATGTGGGGACCAGAACTGCACACAGTACTCCAAGTGCGGCCGCACCAGAGTTGTGTACAATTGCAACATAACGCTACGACTCCTAAATTCAATCCCCCTACCAATAAACGCCAAGACACCATATGCCTTCTTAACAACCTTATCTACTTGATTCCCAACTTTCAGGGATCTATGCACACATACACCTAGATCCCTCTGCTCCTCCACACTATTCAAAGTCCTCCCGTTAGCCCTATACTCAACACATCTGTTATTCCTACCAAAGTGAATTACCTCACACTTCTCCGCATTAAACTCCATCCGCCACCTCTCGGCCCAACTTTGCAACCTGTCTAAGTCTTCCTGCAAACTACGACACCCTTCCTCACTGTCTACCACACCACCGACTTTGGTGTCATCAGCAAATTTGCTAATCCACCCAACTATACCCTCATCCAGATCATTAATAAATATTACAAACAGCAGTGGCCCCAAAACAGATCCCTGAGGTACACCACTTGTAACCGCACTCCATGATGAATATTTACTATCAACCACCACCCTCTGTTTCCTATCCGCTAGCCAATTCCTGATCCAATTTCCTAGATCACCCCCAATCCCATACATCTGCATTTTCTGCAGAAGCCTACCATGGTGAACCTTATCAAACGCCTTACTAAAATCCATATATACCACGTCCACTGCCTTGCCCCCATCCACCTCCTTGGTCACTTTCTCAAAAAACTCAATAAGGTTAGTAAGGCACGACCTACCTGCCACAAAACCATGCTGACTATCACCTATCAATTCATTACTCTCCAAATAACTATAAATCCTATCCCTTATAATTTTTTCCAACATCTTGCCGACAACAGAAGTGAGACTCACCGGTCTATAATTCCCGGGGAAGTCTCTGTTCCCCTTCTTAAACAATGGGACAACATTCGCTAACCTCCAATCTTCTGGTACTATACCAGAGGCCAACGACGACCTGAAGATCAGAGCCAGAGGCTCTGCAATCACTTCTCTTGCCTCCCAGAGAATCCTTGGATAAATCCCATCCGGACCAGGGGATTTATCTATTTTCAGACCCTCCAGAATATCCTGCACATCCTCCTTATCAACTGTAATACTGTCTATTCTACTCCCCTGCAACCCAGTGTCCTCCTCAGCTATATTCATGTCCCCTTGCGTGAACACCGAAGAGAAATATTGGTTCAATGCTTCACCAATCTCCTCCGGTTCCACACATAACTTCCCTCTGCCATCTATAACTGGCCCTAAACTTGCCCTAACCAACCTTCTGTTCTTGACATACCTATAGAACGCCTTAGGATTCTCTTTAACCCTATCCGCCAAAGTCTTCTCATGTCCCCTTTTAGCCCTTCTAAGCTCGCTCTTCAACTCCCTCTTAGCCAATCTAAAGCTTTCTAGTGCACTACCCGAGTGCTCACGTCTCATCCGAACATAAGCCTCCTTTTTCTTTTTAACCAACAAAGAAACTTTTTTGGTGCACCACGGTTCCCTAGCCCTACCAATTCCTCCTTGCCTGACAGGGACATACCTATCACAGACTCGCAGTAGCTGCTCCTTGAAAAAACTCCACATGTCGGACGTTCCCAGTCCCTGTAATCTCCTAGTCCAACCTATGTTTCCTAATTCTCTCCTAATAGCCTCATAATTACCCTTCCCCCAGCTAAAACCACTGGCCCGAGGTTCATGCCTATCCCTTTCCATCACTAAGGTGAACGTAACCGAATTGTGGTCACTATCACCAAAATGCACACCAACTTCCAAGTCTAGCACCTGGTCTGGCTCATTTCCCAGCACCAGATCCAATATAGCCTCACCTCTAGTTGGCCTGTCTACATACTGAGTCAAAAAACCTTCCTGCACGCTTTGAACAAAAACTGACCCCTCTAACGAGCTAGAGCTATAACAATTCCAGTCAATATTTGTCAAGTTAAAATCCCCCATAACAATTGCCCTATTACTTTCACTCCTAAGCAGGATTGACTCCGCAATCCTTTCCTCAACCTCTCTAGAACTTTTAGGAGGTCTATAAAAGACTCCCAACAGGGTGACCTCTCCTCTCCTATTTCTAATCTCCGCCCATACTACCTCAACAGATAAGTCCTCATCAAACCTCCTCTCTGACACTGTGATACAATCTCTGACCAATAATGCTACCCCTCCCCCTCTTCTACCTCCTTCCCTACTTCGACTAAAACATTTGAACCCCGGGACCTGCAGCATCCATTCCTGCCCCTGCTCTATCCATGTCTCTGAAATAGCCACAACATCGAAGTCCCAGGTACTGATCCACGCTGCAAGTTCACCCACTTTATTGCGAATACTCCTGGCATTGAAGTATACACATTTCAAACCCTGCTCCACCCCACCTCTGCAATGCCGTGCATTGCAGTCCCCATCCATGCATCCCTCACTTTCAGCCCCACTACTCAGGATCCCTCCCCCCCCCCGAATCAGTTTAAACCTCCCTGCATGGCCTTAGCAAATTTACCCCCCAGGATATTGGTCCCCTTCTGATTAAGGTGTAGACCATCCTTCTCATAGAGGTCACACCTTCCCCAGTACGAGCCCCAATTGCTTAAGTACCTGAACCCCTCCCTCCTGCACCATCCCCTCAGCCATGAATTCAAACCTTCCCTCTCCCTATTCCTCTCTAAACTATCCCGTGGTACAGGCAAGAGTCCAGAGATAACCACTCTGTCAGTCTTGGCCTTTAGTTTCCACCCCAACTCCATAAATCCCTGCCTAATATCCCCTTCCCCTATCCTCCCTATGTCGTGTGTCCCCACATGTACAATAACTTGTGGTTTATCTCCCTCCCCCCTAAGAGTCCTGAATACCCTGTCAGACACATCCCGGACCCCAGCCCCTGGTAGGCAACACACCAACCCTGAGTCCCTACCTTTAGTTCCGACCCTCCTATCTGTCCCCTTAATTGTGGAGTCCCCAATCACAAGGCCCAGTCTTTTACAGCCCCTAACCACCTGAGCTTTCTCACTCGGCTCACCCCCAGAGATCTGCTCTCTATGAGGACTGGTCTCCCACAACCTGCCCCTGTGCAGCAGACCCTCCAGGAGAGGTCAGGTCAGTGCATCACTCAGAGGCAGAGGGTCAGACATGACCAAACACAGCCCCTGGTACTGCTCAGGCAGTGTCTAGGGAGCAATGTCCAAGGGAACCAAAAGAGTAAACACTGCCAAAGCTTTGACAAAGGGTCATCTGGACTTGAAACGTCAGCTCTTTTCTCTCCTTACAGATGCTGCCAGACCTGCTGAGATTTTCCAGCATTTTCTCTTTTGGTTTCAGATTCCAGCATCTGCAGTAATTTGCTTCTATCCAGTGTCCAGGGGGCAGTGTACAAGGGGCAGTGTCCAAGGGGCAATGTCCAGGGCAGTGTCTGGGGGGCAGTGTCCAGGGGGGCAGTGTCCAGGGAGGGCAGTGTCCAGGGGGCACTGTCCGGGGGGGGCAGTGTCTGGGGGGCAGTGACCGGGGGGGGATTAACCAGGGGGGCAGTGTGCAGGGGGCAGTGTCCGGGGGGCAGTGTCCAGAAAGCAGTGTCCGGGGGGCAGTGACCGGGGGCAGTGTCCGGGGGGCAGTGTCCTTGGGGCAGTGTCCAGAGGGCAGTGTCCGGGGGGGAGTGACCGGGGGGGGATTAACCAGGGGGGCAGTGTCCAGGGGGGCAGTGTCCAGAGGGCAGTGTCCGGGGGGCAGTGTCCGGGGGCAGTGTCCGGGGGGCAGTGTCCTTGGGGCAGTGTCCAGAGGGCAGTGTCCGGGGGGGAGTGTCCGGGGGGGAGTGTCTGGGGGGCAGTGTCAAGGGGGCAGTGTCAAGGGGGCAGTGTCGAGGGGGCAGTGTCCAGGGGCAGTGTCCAGGGGGCAGTGTCCTGGGGGGAGTGTCCGGGGGGGAGTGTCTGGGGGGCAGTGTCCAGGGGGCAGTGTCCTGGGGGGAGTGTCCGGGGGGGAGTGTCTGGGGGGCAGTGTCCTGGGGGGAGTGTCCGGGGGGGAGTGTCTGGGGGGCAGTGTCTGGGGGGCAGTGTCGAGGGGGCAGTGTCAAGGGGGCAGTGTCGAGGGGGCAGTGTCCGGGGGGCAGTGTCCAGGGGCAGTGTCCAGGGGGCAGTGTCCGGGGGGCAGTGTCCTGGGAGCAGTGTCCAGGGGGCAGTGTCCAGGGGGCAGTGTCCAGAGGGCAGTGTCCAGAGGGCAGTGTCCGGGGAGGAGTGTCCGGGGTAAGTGTCTGGGGGGCAGTGTCTGGGGGGCAGTGTTGATGGGGCAGTGTCGAGGGGGCAGTGTCCGGGGGGCAGTGTCCAGAGGGCAGTGTCGAGGGGGCAGTGTCTGGGGGGCAGTGTCCAGGGGCAGTGTCCAGGGGGCAGTGTCCAGGGAGCAGTGTCCAGGGGGCAGTGTGCAGGGGGCAGTGCTGTATGGGGTTAATTGGAGGGGTGTGTTGGGACATCAAGGGGAGGAGGGTCACTGGTGAAACTTTGTGCACTTAAAAAAAGTGAAGTTGCTGGGCTCAGTCAAAGCCAGGTTCACCAGCAACCCCCATCCCTCCCTCCGCCCACTGTCCCAATACACCCCTCCACACAACCCCTTACAGCACTGCCCCCGGCACTGCCCCCTGCCACTGCCCCCCTGGACACTGGCCCCCCCTGGACACTGGCCCCCCCTGGACACTGGCCCCCCCTGGACACTGGCCCCCCCTGGACACTGGCCCCCCCTGGACACTGGCCCCCCCTGGACACTGGCCCCCCCTGGACACTGGCCCCCCCTGGACACTGGCCCCCCCTGGACACTGGCCCCCCCTGGACACTGGCCCCCCCTGGACACTGGCCCCCCCTGGACACTGGCCCCTCCTGGACACTGGCCCCGCCCCCAGACACTGCCGCCCTCCCAGATGCCCCCCCCCTCCCCCCCCACCAGACACTGCCCCCCCTCCCGGGCACTGCCCCCCCCCGCAGACACTGGTGGTCAGAGCCCACCCTGCCAGTGTGACATTGTGGGACCCGGCCCTGGAAGCTATTTTCTTTTCAAAGTTCCCAACAATACGACGGTTCTGAAAACTGCAAACACATTCAAGCTATTTCTCTCAACAAACAAGAGTTTCACCTGACTGCGATTTCATATTTACTTCAAAATGCCTTCCTCTGTTAATGAGTGTGTGGAACATTACTGTCATTGAAATGGCTGAGTGATAGCCTTGTGATGTGAAAGCCAGAAGATGCAGATCCTGTTCCCTTGTTTGGAGGTTTAGGCATTGACTGGGATTCACTCGTGTTGCTATCGACTCACATTGAACTGATGACCAGAGGGATTGTTGCAGATGGGAAACTTACCACTGAGCCGGAAGCTCATTCACCATCCCAGTCACGGAGGTGATGAACCCTACAGAACCTCATCTTATGGATTGTGGGAGTTCATTAACTCCCACTGCAATCCTTCCCGTAATTAACAAACTGCATTAGCAACCAGTATAAAGATGGTAGTTTGTTCAGGCATGTCCTGTTACGACACTGATCAGCCTGAGTCTCTAGATACCTCTTACATAGAAACTAGAAGCAGGAGTAGGCCATTCGGCTACTGCATTCATTTTGATCATGGCTGATTATCGAATTCAATATCCTGATCCCCTCCTTCCCCCCATATCCCTTGATCTCTTTAGTCCCAAGAGCTATATCTTTTGGCCTCAACTACTTTCTGTGGGAGTGAATTCCACACATTCACCACCCTCTGGGTGAAGAAATTTCTCCTCACCTCAGTTCTAAAACGTTTACCCTTATCCTCAAACTATGACCCCTAGTTCTGGACTCCCCCACTATCGGGAACATTCTTTCTGAATCTACCCTGTCTAACCCTGTTAGAATTTTATAAGTTTCTATGAGATCCTCTCTCACTCTTTTAACCTTCAGTGAATATAATCCGAATCGACTTAGTCTCTCCTTATGTGACAGACCTGCCATCCCAGGAATCAGCCTGGTAAACCTTCGCTGTGCTCCCTCCATAACAAGGACATCCTTCCTCAGATAAGGACACCAAAACTGCACACAATACTCCAGGTGTGGCCCCACTAATGCCCTGTCCAATTGCAGCAAAACATCCCTATCCCTGTACTCAAATCCTCTTGCTATGAAGGACAACATACCATTTGCCTTCTTTACTGCCTGCTGTACCTGCGCGCTTACTTTCAGCGACTGATGCACGAGGACGCCAAGGTCTCGCTGAGTATCCACCTCTCTCAATTTACACCCATTCAAGTAATAATCTGTCTTCCTATTATTGCTACCAAAGTGGATAACCTCACATTTATCCACATTATGCTGCATCTGCCATACAGATGCCCACACACTCAGCCTGTCCAAATCACACTGAAGCATCTTTGCATCCTCCTCACAGCTCCCCCTCCCACCCAACTTTGTATCATCTGAAAATTTGGAGATAATACATTCAGTTCCAAATCATTAATATATAATGTGTACAGTTGGGTCCCAGCACAGATCCCTGTGGAACCCCACTGGTCATTGCCTATCAATCAAAAAAAGACCCTCTGGTCATCAATTCCTATCTGCTAACCAGCTTTCTATCCATCTCAAGACATTACCTGCAATTCCATGTGCTGTAACTTTACATAGTAAAGGGCGGCACGGTGGTACAGTGGTTAGCATTAGAACCCAGGTTCAATTTCAGCCTCGGGTCACTGTCTGTGGAGTTTGCACGTTCTCCCCGTGTCTGCGGGGGTTTCCTCCGGGTGCTCTGGTTTCCTCCCACACTCCAAAGATGCGCAGATTAAGTGGATTGGCCATGCTAAATTTCCCTATAGTGTCAAGGGGAGTAGCAGGGTAAATACATGGGGTTACGGGGATAGGGCCTGGGTGGGATTGTTGTTGGTGTAGGCTCGATGGATGGAATGGCCTTCTTCTGCACTGTAGGGAGTCTATGGTTCTATGATTTTAGTCTGTTATTTGAAACCTTGTTGAAAGCCTTCAAAACTCTAAATAGACTACCTCAGTCAACTCTAGGAGGTACATCCTCAAAGAATTCCAATAGATATGTCAAGCATGATTTTCCCTTTGCTTTACACGATTCTCCAGGGAATATTGTTAATATTGGAATAAGCACCACTGGAATTGAATCGATCTCATTCAGCTTGATTTTGAGAGCACAGGTAGACAAGCCGCGCTGCATTTGTGAAACAGGGAAAATGTATGCGGCTGTAAGGAATGATGCTGAGATAAGGGGAGGAAGGACTGGTGTAAATGTGAGGCCAATCATTATTCCAAATTGTTTAGCAGCAGGAGAAACAGATCAAGAGATGACCAGGTAAATAACTCCAGCAGATGTCAAAGTGCTTGTGGTTATTCAAGGAAAAAAGGATTGTTGCATTGGAAAGTCCTGAAAAATGAAGGCCAGGGTTCACAGAGGGATCCAGGCTGCCAGATGTGGCACAGAAGGTGTCTGTGTTGGAGGTGAGCAGGAAGAAAGCTGCCATTGTACCAAAAAGTGCCAGGAAACCACCCCACCTCCCCTCTTGGCAATGCGCCAAGAAGTCTAATGACCTCATGCAGAGGGTGAAGGTTAGTGATGTCACATCCACTGCCCACTATGTCACAATCTCCATAGAGACTGTTAACCTCAAAAAAATCAAACTGATAGTTAATCACTGAAAGCATGACATGACAAGACTTCACATTAATAATTTTACTATCATAAACAAACTACAATGATGCAAAGAACCCACCCCACCACCAATCGCTGGTCTCCCTCTTGCCCCCATCAATTCCCTTGCAGAGTGGCAGCGGGACCCCCACCTGCACTGATTACCCCCTAAGCCCTTCCCCACCAGAACTCCGCCCCTATAAGCCCCGCCTCTTTGGCACTGCCCCATGCCCGATGGGCAGTGACAAGGTGCCCCCTGGGCACTGGCACTTTGCACATACAAAGGAGGCACATGCCCTGGAGACACCAACCCCCCCACTACCCGACACACTGAGGGGGCCACAATTGCCCCCCTTCACTCCAGCGGGGTCATCCCAATAGCTCCCCAAAAGTGGGGACCTACTCTAAACCCCACTAGCGTGAAATACTCTGGCAGGGTTGGAGAGGCCAGCGGGTGCGAAGAATTCAGCCCACTAATCACATTAATATGACATTAAAAATAGATGTAAATTACTTACCTGGTGTTTCCACTGGTTTCCATCATGGATCTGACAGTGCCGGAAATCCGGTGCTGGGAAATGCGCAAGTGGCGGGAATGCAAGTGCGAATCCCACACAATGCCCAGATATGAGATTCTCCCAGCATGCTGCACTAGAAAACTAACACGGTGAGGAGGAGAATTGCCCCCCATGTCTCATGAATTTTAATCGATTTTTTTGAAGGGGTAACTAAGAAGGTAGATGAGGGCAGTGCAGTCGACATTGTCTACATGGACTTTAGCAAGGTCTTTGACAAGGTGCCACATGGTAGGTTGTTGCATAAAGTTAAATCTCACGAGATCCAGGGTGAGGTATCTAAATGGATACAAAATTGGCTTGATGACAGAAGCCAGAGGGTGGTTGTAGAGGGTTGTTTTCAAACTGGAGGCCTGTGACCAGCAGTGTGCCTGAGGGATCAGTGCTGGGTCCACTGTTATTTGTCATTGATATTAATGATTTGGATGAGAATATAGGAGGCATGGTTGGTAAGTTTGCAGATGACACCAAGATTGGTGGCATGGTGGACAGTGAAGAATGTTATCTAGGATTGCAACGGGATCTTGATCAATTAAGCCAGTGGGCCGATGAATGACAGATGGAATTTAATTTAGATAAATGTGAGGTAATGCATTTTGGTAGATGAAATCGGGGCAGGACTTACTCAGTTAATGGTGGGGTGTTGGGGAAAGTTACAGAAAAAAGCGATCCAGGGGTACAGGTTCATCACGCCTTGAAAGTGGAGTCACAGGTGGACAGAATGGTGAAGAGGGCATTCAGCATGCTTGGTTTCATTGATCAGAATATTGAATACGTCTTGTTGAAGTTGTATAAGACATTGGTAAGGCCACACTTGGAATGCTGTGTACAATTCTGGTCACCCTATTCTAGAAAGGATATTATTAAACTAGAAAGAGTGCAGAAAAGATTTACTAGGACGTTACCGGGATTTGGTGGTTTTAATTATAAGGGGAGGCTGGATAGACTGGGACTTTTTTCTCTGGCGCGTAGGAGGCTTAGAGGTGATCTTATAGAGGTCTATAAAATAATGAGGGGCATAGATGAGGTAGATCATCAACATCTTTTCCTAAAGGTATGGGAGCCAAAACTAGGGGGCATAGGTTTAAGGTGAGAGGGGAGAGATACAAAAGGGTCCGGAGGGTCAATTTTTTCCACGCAGAGGGTGTTGAGTGTCTGGAAAAGCTGCCAGAGGTGGTAGTAGAGGTGGGTATAATTTGGTCTTCTAAAAAACATTTGGACAGTTACATGGATAAGATGGGTATGGAGAGGTGTGGGCCAAGCGCGGGCAATTGGGACTACCTTAGTAGTAAAAACAGGCGGGCATGGACAAGTTGGGCCAAAGGGCCTGTTTCCATGTTGTAAACCTCTCGAACTCTATTGCCCAAAAAAGCAAAGTTGATTCTAGGCAATGCCCCGACCATCCCATCAGTTTAAATGATTTGCCTAACATCATCAGGATTGATTCTCGCCCAGAAAACACCACAGTTTGTCTGGAGCGATTGTTGCAGCCGAAACATTGAGGGGGAAATAGGTCTGCCTTTCAGTAAGTAACCACGTGTTAGTCGGATGGATCAAGTTCACAAACTAAACCAATGCAATCCCCTGGCTCCTGAAAAACTGGATGTGAATGAGGGAGTAGTTCCCTGGATCAGTAAAAAGATGGTGGGCCCATCAAGCTTGATATAAATTGGAGGTTTCACCCATTCAGTGTACGTAGACTGACTGATGTAGCAGTGATATGCTGCATTCCCTTGTGAGGAGACACTTTGTGCATGCTAACCTTCACTTCAACAGGAACCCTGGCTTACATCTTATTGTCAGATCTGTTTAACAAATGATACAACTCTGCGACAGTCTGTATGAAGTGGAAGCAATGAGGGAGGTAATGCAAGGTAGGTCCATTCAAACGTCTGACAGCAGCAGGGAAGAAGCTGTTCTTGAATTAGTTGGTACGTGACCTCAGACTTTTGTATCTTTTTCCCGATGGAAGAAGGTGGAAGAGAGAATGTCTGAGGTGTGTGGGGTCCTTAATTATGCTGGCTGCTTTGCCGAGGCAGCGGGAAATGTAGACAGAGTCAATGGATGGGAGGCTGGTTTGTGAGATGGATTGGGCTACATTCACAACCTTTTGTAGTTCCTTGCGGTCTTGGGCAGAGCAGGAGCCATACCAAGCTGTGATACAACCAGAAAGAATGCTTTCTGTGGTGCATCTGTAAAAGTTGATGAGAGTCATCGCTGACATGGCAAATTTCCTTAGTCTTCTGAGAAAGTAGAGGTTTTGGTGGGGCTTTTTTAACTATAGTGTCGCTATGGAGGGACCAGGACAGGTTGTTGGTGATCTGGACACCTAAAAACTTGAAGCTCTTGACCCTTTCCACTTCATCCCCGTTGATGTAGACAGGAGCATGTTCTCCTTTACACTTCCTGAAGTCGATGACAACCTCTTTGTTTTGTTGACATTGAGGGAGAGATTATTGTCGCTGCACCAGTTCACCAGTGCACATGAACTGCTTTCAGTTAACTATTCTCTTAAGAATCTAAAGCGTCCGATCAAGCCTAAGATGGGGTGGCAATGCCTCATCTTGTCAGGTTGGATCTTTTTTGTCTCTCTGTGGGGACCTTGAATTGGATTTAGAATTTGGTTTTTGGAGCAAGCAAGGACTGGGTTCAGATTTGCTCAATCCACTCTGAGCATTGGCTTTGTAACTTTAAGGATGGAGCAAAAACAATTCTCTTCAGAATCTTGACCATTTGTACAAAATAAGCTTTATAAATAGAAAGATAAAGAAAGTAATCTGAAGACAATTGTTTGTTGAGAAGCCTGCAACAGATAAGGTTCTCCGACTTCCAGAATATTCATTTCATCAAGACATTTGGGGCAAAACTCTTCTCAATACAAACCTGCAGTGTAAAAAGTTGTATATTCTGTGCTGTACTTCTGAGGCTGTATAAGGCTCTAGTCAGACCCCATTTGGAGTATTGTGAGCAGTTTTGGCTCCATATCAAAGGAAGGATGTGCTGGCCAAAATTGTTGTGCAGTGAATTCAAACCCCTTTTTCTGGCTGGCTTTGTGTCGCTGGTAGAGCCTCTTAAAACTGAAGCCATGCGAGAATCATGTGGTTCTAATGGTGAGCACAGAACAAATTGTCAAAACACAGATTCAGGTGAAGGCTGAAAATCCCAATGGGTAGCAGCTGAAAGCCATGAAAGGGCTTGGAGCAATAGAACAGTCTCAAAGCAGAGTCACAAGGACAGCACCAAAACCCACGATGAGTTCAATCAGTGATTTCAAAATCACCAGAGAAGTATCTGGTGCAGCATTGATTGTGTGTGACCCAACTATTCCACCTAGTGGAATGAAGGCTGAACCTCACGGCTCTAAAATTGACAGGACATGTTGCAGTCATTCCAATCTTCTAACGTGCATATAAAAGTGTCAGAAATAAAAGTTGCAGTTTGAGACTTGCAAGAAACTGTTCATGTTGTTCATTAATTGCATCAAATGCACCTTCGGGGGAGGTCTTGCAGTCTTTTATCTTGTGACATCCTTCTGGGAAAGACATTTGGTGCAGTAACTCGAGGGAGGATTTGCTTAATCAGTTCCTGAGGCTGAGCTAAAATTGATACATCTTCCGGTGGGTTACACACTAACGCCCCTTTCTCAGGCATCGTGTGGGAGATACTGAGATAAGTTAACACGTGAGCTTTGATTTAACAGAGCTCAGATCACAGAGACACTCTGGAGATAACTTCGACAAGAACACACGGTAGCACAGTGGTTAGCACTGCTGCTTCACAGCTCCAGGGACCTGGGTTCGATTCCTGGATTGGGTCAATGTCTGTGTGGAGTTTGCACATTCTCCTCGTGTCTGCGTGGGTTTCCTCCGGGTGCTCCGGTTTCCTCCCACAGTCCAAAGATGTGCAGGTTAGGTTGATTGGCCGTGCTAAAATTGCCCCTTAGTGTCCTGGGATGCGTAGATTAGAGGGATTAGTGGGTAAAATATGTAGGGATATGGGGATAGGGCCTGGGTGGGATTGTGGTCGGTGCAGACTCGATGGGCCGAATGGCCTCTTTCTGCACTGTAGGGTTTCTATGATTCCATGAAGAACAAGGCTATATAAATGTAACTTGTATATTTGAGGTAAGATTTTACCAAAGAGATAACATTAACCCTGGGATGTGACTCTCTTTGTATAGTTACAGTAAAATGTCCCAAAACATTCACAGGAGGGTCATCAGACAGATGTTGACCACAGCTGATCAAAAGCTTGATCAAAAAATTAGGAGGCAACAGAAAGTAGGAGTGGATTGGAGAAGAATCTTCAGCACTCTGTGTAAGAATTTTAATCTGAATTATGGTTAATTGAGAGTTACCACCATCCAATCAAACAATCAAAAATTCAAGTCCAACCAATATGGGAATAGACTAGTTTCAACAAAAGCCACAGTGAGAAGAGATATGGAGGTATATTGAGTGTAATAAGATTGAGATGGAATGAAACATTATACAGAAACATGACCATAACAAGTACCACTCTCGGATGGCTGACCTGCAAGAACAGATCTTCTTTCTTCTTCCACATCCCTTCTCAGCATTCAGGTCTTCCTGAATTCTGGAACTCAAGGAGGTCTTCCTTCAGAGTCCTTGTCCCCCCTCCTAACCCTAACCACCCCCCGGTTCAAAGAACCTTCCCAAATTCCCTTAATTTATGCCATATTTCAGGTGTTGATGCCTCTATGAATTATTGATGAGGCCTTTCGGTCCTGTAAAGATTTACTTCATTTCAATGTATCCTCACAGGGCCCTTGAGTTCTTTGTCTAAACTTTGGATTAAATGTTCCACCTTTTGATGTCAATCTTTTATTCTTACTTTTCTGGACCTTTGCACACATTCTAACCATATTCATACCTCATCTGTTCCTTATAACCTCATGAGCTGAGTGTCCCAGTCTTACCATCCCAATTCAGCCATCTCTGCACCACACTAACCTCATAGCAGGTATTTATGACTAGGCCTGTTAATGAGGCCGACTAATAAGTATCTACAATGTGTTTGCCCCCCATCTGCCTGGTGAACTGAGATATTGCACAATTCAGACAATTCAGCCCAATCCTCCCACACATTACTGAATAGACATGTCTCAGCAAGCATCTAAATTAAACACGGTTGCATGAAAAGCTTAGCACAGTTTCATATTACTTGTTATCTCTTCCAGCTATGTCCTTTTGTTCAAACTAATCATCCTGATCTAAGAAGAATGATTTCTCTCGCTTGCTTTGCGTGACAGTGAAAATTAATTTAAAAACTAATCCATTAAAAAACTAAAAAAGGAGTGGGAGTAGTGATATTAGTAAGGGAGCATATTACCGCGGTGCAGAGGGTAAACAACTTAGAGGGGTCATGTACTGAGTCACTGTGGGTGGAACTCAGAAACAGGAAGGGTGCAGTCACTATGCTGGGGGTGTACTACAGACCACCCAACAGCCCAGAGGAAGTGGAGGAAAGGATATGTCAGGGATTCTGGATAGGTGCAGAAAAAATAGGGTTGTTGTAGTGGGGGACTTTAATTTCCCTGGTATAGACTGGAAAGTGCTTAGAGCTGGGGTTCCGGACGGGGAGGAATTTGTAAAATGCATACAGGAAGATTCTTTGGAACAGTATGTAGGTAGCCCGACTAGAGAGGGGGCTATACTGGACCTAGTTCTGGGAAATGAGCCCGGTCAGGTCGTCAAAGTTCCGGGAGGGGAACATGTGGCAAATAGTGACCACAACTCTGTTAACTTTAGGATAGTAATGGACAAGGATGAGTGCTGTCCTACGGGCAGGGTGCTAAATTGGGGGAAGGCTAACTATAGCCGGATTAGGCAGGAATTGGTGGACGTTGATTGGGAGAGGATGTTCGAGGGTAAGTCCACATCTGGCATGTGGGAGTCTTTTTAGGAACAATTGATAAGGCTGCAGGACAGGCATGTGCCTGTAAAAAGGAAAGATAGGAAAGGTAGGATTCGAGAGCCATGGATAACCAGGGCAATTGATGATCTGATTAAAATGAAAAGAGAGGCGTACGTTAGGTCCAGGCAACTGAAAATAGATGGAGCTCTGGAGGAATACAGAGAGAATAGGAAAGAACTCAAACGGGGAGTTAGAAGGACAAAAAGAGGTCACGAGATGTTCTTGGCAGGCAGGATTAAGGAGAATCCGAAGGCATTCTATTCATACGTTAGGAACAAAAGAATTGTCAGGGAGAAAATCGGACCTCTCAGGACAAAGGAGGGGAATTATGCTTCGAACCCAAGGGAATAGGGGAGATCCTAAATTAATACTTTGCATCGGTATTCACGAAGGAGAGGGACATGTTAACCGGGAGTGTCTCGGAGGGAGGTGTTGACCCGTTAGAGAAAATCTCCATTACAAGGGAGGAAGTGTTAGGTTTTTTAGGGAACATTAAAACTGACAAAGCCCCAGGGCCTGATGGCATCTATCCTAGACTGCTCAGGGAGACGAGAGATGAAATTGCTGGGCCTCTGACGGAAATCTTTGTCGCTTCTTTGGACACAGGTGAGGTCCCTGAGGATTGGAGGATAGCAAATGTGGTACCGTTGTTTAAGAAGGGTAGCAGGGATAACCCAGGAAATTATAGGCCGGTGAGCTTGACGTCTGTGGTAGGGAAGTTGTTGGAGAGGATTCTTAGAGACAGGATGTATGTGCATTTAGAACGGAACAATCTCATTAGTGACAGACGGCATGGTTTTGTAAGAGGGAGGTCATGCCTTACAAATTTGGTGGAGTTTTTTGAGGAAGTGACAAAAACGGTTGACGAAGGAAGGGCCGTGGATACCGTCTATATGGATTTCAGTAAGGCATTTGACAAAGTCCCACATGGCAGGATGGTTAAGAAGGTTAAGGCTCATGGGATACAAGGAGAAGTGGCTAGATGGGTGGAGAACTGGCTTGGCCATAGGAGACAGAGGGTAGCGGTCGAAGGGTCTTTTTCCGGCTGGAGGTCTGTGACCAGTGGTGTTCCTCAGGGCTCTGTACTGGGACCTCTGCTATTTGTGATATATATAAATGATTTGGAAGAAGGTGTAGCTGGTGTTATCAGCAAGTTTGCGGATAACACGAAGATGGCTGGACTTGCGGATAGCGATGAGCATTGTCGGGCAATACAGCAGGATATAGATAGGCTGGAAAATTGGGCGGAGAGGTGGCAGATGGAATTTAATCTAGATAAATGCGAAGTGATGCATTTTGGAAGAAATAATGTAGGGAGGAGTTATACAATAAATGGCAGAGCCATCAAGAGTATAGAAACACAGAGGGACCTCGGTGTGCAAGTCCACAAATCCTTGAAGGTGGCAACACAGGTGGAGAAGGTGGTGAAGAAGGCTTGCCTTTATAGGACCGGGTATAGAGTATAAAAGCTGGAGTCTGATGATGCAGCTGTATAGAACGGTGGTTCGGCCACATTTGGAGTACTGTGTCCAGTTCTGGTCGCCGCACTACCAGAAGGACATGGAGCGTTAGAGAGAGTGCAGAGAAGGTTTACCAGGATGTTGCCTGGTATGGAGGGTCTGAGCTATGAGGAGAGATTGGGTAAACTGGGGTTGTTCTCCCTGGAAAGACGGAGAATGAGGGGAGATCTAATAGAGGTGTACAAGATTATGAAGGGGATAGATAGGGTGAACGGTGGGAAGCTTTTTCCCAGATCAGAAGTGATGATCACGGGGGGTCACGGGCTCAAGGTGAGAGGGGCGAAGTATAACTCAGATATTAGAGGGATGATTTTTACACAGAGGGTGGTGGGGGCCTGGAATGCGCTACCAGGTAGGGTGGTGGAGGCAGACACGCTGGCATCGTTTAAGACTTACCTGGATAGTCACATGAGCAGCCTGGGAATGGAGGGATACGAACAATTGGTCTAGTTGGACCAAGGAGCGGCACAGGCTTGGAGGGCCGAAGGGCCTGTTTCCTGTGCTGTACAGTTCTTTGTTCTTTATTCTCTTACCCATTTCAAACTGAATTTATATTGGTGTCGTTTCTTTACCTTGATTCTTTCATGGAATGTGAGTGGCCCTGGCAAAGCCAACATTGTTGCTGATCCCTGGAATCACATGTAGGTGACATAGTGGTTAGCACTGCTGCCTCACAGTACCAGGGACCGGGGTTCGATTCCCGGCTCGGGTCACTGTCTGTGTGGAGTCTGTACATTCTCCCCGTGTCTGCATGGGTTTCCTTTGGGTGCTTTGATTTCCTCCCACAGTCTGAAAGACATGCTGGTTAGGTGCATTGACCCGAACAGGTGCCGGAGTGTGGCGACTAGGGGAATCTCACAGTAGCTTCATTGTGGTGTTAATGTAAGCCTTACTTGTGACTAATAAATAAATTTTACTTTATTTTTACTTTATGCAGGTCAGACCAAGTAAGCGTGGCAGATTTCCTTCCCTAAAGGATATCGGTGAATCAGATGGGTTTTTACAATTGATTATAGTCATGGTCACCATTACTAGGACAAGGTCTCAGTTCCAGATTTATGAATTCATCATGAATTTGATATGTTGATGAGCCTAGCAACACTGCGATCAGATGTTTACCTGAGGCAGGTTAGTAATGATAGGGACAGAACCATGAATAGAATGGATAGGACCAAAAACATCCTGGCAGTTTCACAGGCCCTCAGGATGTCAGACCCTTGTGCAACTCTATCCATGAGCAAAAGAAAACCTTTAAATGCTTTTATGTAACTCTAGAAATCGCTTTTGAAAATTTCTTCAGATTGTGGGTTTCAGAGTAAAACATTTCAGCCAATCGAAGCCTCATGTTGGCACCATGTGATCATTCTAACACACCCTGGCACAATGCCAACTTTGCTTACAGGATTGAGTTCCTCTTGGTAACTAAATGCTCCCCACAGGTTCACAGGGACACAAATAAAGCAAACTGTCAATGGGTTTTATTTCGAAAGGAATGGAATTGAAAGTTAGGGATGTCATGCCAAACCTTGGTTGGACCGCATCAAGAGCACTGTGCGCTGTTCCGGTCGCCATATTATAAAAAGGATATTGAGGCACTGGAGAGGCAGCTGAGAAGATTGACAAGGATGATACCCCAAAAAGGATGTGTGTACAATCCAGGAACAGATTGACAGGCTGGTTCTCTTTGGAAGGAAGAAAGCTGAGGGGTGTGGCCTACTGGAGATGTTGAAATGTTTCACTAATTTACATACAAAGAGAAGGTTCCTCCCTTGTGGGGGAGAGCAGAATTGGAGGCTATCAAAATGAGATAGTCACCAAGAAATCCAATGGGGAATTCAGCAGAAACCTCTTCACTCAGAGAGTGGGGAGAATGTGGAACTACATCTATATTATTCACAATGTATTTCAGGGGAAGCTGGATAAACACATGAGGGAGAAGGGGATGGAGGGTTAGGATGATAGATTTGTATGGGGAAAGGTGGAATGATCCTCGAGTGGAGGATAAACATTAGCATAGACTGGATGTGCTGAATGGCCTGTTTCTATGTGCATACTCTATGTAAACAACCTTCTGAAACATTAAGCAGATACCAAGGAGGACCAGGATGCAGTGAAAATTATATTGCTGTCATTGTGGAGTACAAATTATTTATTTATTATTTAGTTATGTTATTTATTAGTCACAAGCAAGGCTTACATTAACACTGCAATGGAATTACTGTGAGATTCCCCTAGTTGTCACAGTCCAACGCCTGTTCGGGTCAATGCACCCTAACCAGCACGTCTTTCAGACTGTGGGAGGCAACCGGAGCACCCGGAGGAAACCCACGCAGACACAGGGAGAATGTGCAAACTCCACACAGACAGTGATCCGAGCTGGGAATCGAACCCAGGTCCCTGGTGCTGTGAAGCAGCAGTGCTAACCACTGTGCTACCGTGCCGCCCCATATGATGTCCACTCCAGAATCCACCACTAAAAATGGCATTGCAGAAATGGCAATGAGATTTTATCCTTTTCCATTTGGCTTCGGCAGATTATCCTGACAGATAGTAACCGTGCATTATAGAATGACCAAACATTCTCTGTATTACATTACATATCAGAAGGGATTCCTTGAGTGCCATGTAACAGATTTCAGAGATATTTACTGGATATCTAGCTTGCTTTGTATCAGTTATTAATATCTCACTTATATCCTACTCTTTCCTTCTCCTTCCTCCCACACAGAAAAACTATTACACTTTCTCAGAACTGGCCTTGAGCAAGAGACAAACAACCTTTAAAAGAACTATTTTGGATTTGTTTCCATAAATAAGTTTCAGCATGTCAAAATTCTAAATAACAATAACTGTAAAATGGTCCAGTTAAATCTATTATTTTATCATCTGAGTGATTAATCTAGACAAGCCACAACGTAAGAGTTAGACACTGAAGCAGATATTCTATCAACAACTTACAACATTATCATTTTACAGTCAAAGGAACATAAAGAACTTTTTCATTTACTTTATTTCCTCAAATCTCTGGTGAGTGGCGTGCTGGCTCGCTTTTTAAATGCTGCAGATTTTGGTGATTATTTGTCTTTGTTTTGTTAGTCACTGCTAACTGCGGTTATATTCGCCAGGTTTGAAGTAGTTATCCTATATCCCTCTCCGGGCACCCTTTAAACTCAACTTGCAGGTTCAAAGATGTCAGAGTTTGGACTGGCACAGGATAAAGCTTCCTGGGAATGTTGTATCGAGCTGCAGAAATATCTGGAATTTTACTGGAAAGAGACATTTTCTGGCAGCTTTGCATCTTGCACTCATCAGGACAAATACAAGAGTACCAAATTTCAAACAATCATAGCAATTTATACTGCAGGAGAAAATGATGCTGATGGGTTGGTAAGTCTACTCTGATTGGCTGAAGCATTGCCATGGATAAAGCAATGGGGAGCAAAAAGCACACTGTGTGTTTGTGACGGAATGAATGCTAACCTCCTGCCATCTATTTCCAATATGTAGATAATACATTTGCAATCTTTGAATCTTTGTCCTTACACTGTAATCAACTCCATTCCATGCCCAAAGTCACTTTTGAAATGGAACAGTCTAACTAACCCCCTTTCCTCAACATGCTAGCTGAGAAATCCGCTAATCATTTCTCCACTAATATCTACTGCAAGCCTATCTTTACTGATCAATATACACATTGGGATTTGTATAGCTCTGCACACTATAGCTTTATCGACAATCCTGTGAAGAAGCCCTAACCATTTGCTCACTTTGCAAGCTCTGGAAAAGCTATGTGTTGTGGGGTAAATCAAGATGACCGGTACTGTCTTAACCTTAGACAATACAAAACTCATGAGGCAGATATCTCTGTATAAAAATGTAATGCTTATTTAAAGAAAACAAGCAGCTGCAAGGAGATCACCAAAAGGGTTAAGTGGCTCTGAGATAGAGCAAGAGAACCTCTCCGATGAATCTAACATATATAATCAAAAACAGATCTATTATAGTTTTCCTTATCAATCATTTCCCACCTTACATTAGCTTAAAATCAATTGCATTTAGTATACACATATCAATAATAATTCCTGACATACACTTCAACCAATTGCATTTTGCCATCCAGCATAATATCTTATTCATCCATTAAATCTGGACGCTAACTCCCATCTTGACTAAAGCCACTTCCCTGTTGCCTGATTACCTTAGATGCTCACTACAGGGGCCAAAGTGGATGTTTTCACCAGATCGTTGCCAAACTGGATAGACATGTGTTCCTGCATCCAGGAACGCTTCCATCCTACAACTAGACAAAGAATACACATATTCATAAATGCTGCCATCTGTGTTCCTGCATAAGAAACTTTTTGATATGAATTTTGCTAACTACGGGGTTCCCAGGCCTTTGGCTCTGAACTATTCGCCTTTACCATCATACCATGCGGTAACCTGCTTTCAGCTGAAGTGGACAATGATTCATTCAATACTTAAAATACATTAAAATATCAGCATAAATGTTTTAAATCATCATTACTTGTTTAATTCTCTTACTGCATTCACATATGTTAAACTATTCTCTCGTTAGTTTATTAACTTGTTTCAAGAATCATTTAACTCTTTACTGGTAGTCCTGTCAGTGCCTTAATGTATTCTGTTTATAAATCTTAGTAACTGGTAGAAATCTCCCACTTCCCTATGGAACAATAATGATCTGGATCCGATCCTTGTTCACCGTGTATCACGCAAACTTGCAAATGGGCCAAAGTCCAGCACATTCCCATGTGAAAATTCTCCTCCAATTACCCTGGTTAAGGAGGCTGCTTCACACTGCGACAGTGCACTCAGGATGTGAGCTTTATTTTCCACCAATAGGATGCTGCCTTCAGTCCAAAATGTCCAGCATGAGACCACCAACTGACACAACAACCTGAGCTTCTGGAAGAACAGCTTGTCAAATACATAAAGCAAATACAATATCTGTCTGCACACCCTGTACCCCCACGGGCAGCACCTCCTGTAAGCTACACCTCTCTGCTGCTCCGCCTCTCCACTTCTCCCATCTCTGTCAGCACTTCTCCACCTCTCCGCTCCCTCTCTCCACCTCCCATCATGGCGGCAGGGTGATACAGTGGTTAGCATTGTTGCCTCACAATGCCGAGTTCGATTCCGACCTTGGGTCACTGCCTGTGCGGAGTCTGCACGTTCTCCCCATGTCTGCATGGGTTTCCTCCGGGTGCTCCGCTTTCCTCCCACAGTCTGAAAGACGAGCTGGTTAGGGTGCATTGGCCGTGCTAAATTCTCCCTCAGTGTACCCGAACAGGCGCCGGAGTGTAGCAACTAGGGGATTTTCACAGTAACTTCATTGCAGTGTGAATGTAAGCCTACTTGTGACACTGATAAATAAACTTTGAACTTTGCCACTCCCTCTCCGCCTCTCCACTCCCCCTTTCCACTGCTTCCATCTCTGCTCCCCCTCTCCCTCTCCGCCACTCCCTCTCCACCTCTCACGTCTCTGCAAGCCTCTCCACACAACACTCCACTGTTCTAATCTCCGTCGCTAAACTCTCTGCTGCTCCCACCCTCCATTTCTCTCTCTCTCTCTCTGTATGGCTGGTATTGGTACAAATGCTGAGAATGTTGGTTCGTGCCTGAGGTCCAACCTAACGTTGATGTCATCCTGACATGATTCAGAAAAGTGGCAAGGTGCAGGATGTAACCTTGCAGCAAAAGCTTTGTGAATAATTCCTTTCCTGTGCACAGCTAAGAAAGCAGTTGTTTGTATTGTGAATTTATTGCAGTGTTTCCATGGGTTTGGTTCAGTTCCCTCAGCTGCCTGGCTTTCTCTGGAAGCCTGGGAAACCTGTGGGAGTGACATGAAATGTAAAATTAAGTAATTAACGCATGTTAATATCATAACTTAGATATGTTCCTGAGGGTTTGCGGAAAACAAACTCGGGTTAAATGCGGAGGTGGGTGGCTCGAAACCACTTTGAGGAATGCAAACCCATCCCAATATCATCATTCAGGTTAATAATGAGTTTGAATAGCAGTAAAGTTGGCAACAACAGGTTAGCCTTTAACTGCCATCCACAGCAGATTCTAGCTGCCTGGTGATTGGCACGGTCGACTGAGATCAGTTTGAACATAAAATGGGACATTGTCTCCCAGGTGCTTTTAGAAAGTGAGGTCGGATTGAACCTGTTCGGTGTAGCAGAGATACCAGAGGTGAAATCTCAATTTGAGCATTTTGATTGCACAATTACAATGGTACTGCCTTGGTTAACATTATAAAATGTGCATAAGCACTTGTGTTAATAACTACAATGCAGGAATCACTGATTTAATAAGTCATTTACAAGGCTTGGTAGATTCAGCTTTTGTACATTTTATATCTCAAAACAATACAGTGATGTCAATATCTTCCATGTGGTTAACATGTTTGATTCAGAATGCTTTCAGATGTCTACCCCATGCTTCAGCTCTGCTTTCCAGCCTTTCTACAACTTTATTAACTTTTCTCTAATTCCACACCCAGGCTTAAGCAGTCGAGCACAGTGAGCATCAACAGACCCACAAAACACAACACAGAACCATTGATTGTTACATCTTTATGAAACTAAAGAGCTCGCACCTTGGACAGGATTTTCTGGCTATGCTCGCCCCAAGACTGGAAAATCCCACTCGAGGTCAACGGATCTTTTCATGGTCTGTGTGTTGACTTCAGCCAGGCTAATGAGGTCGGCTTGCTAGAGTATGAACTGCCTGATGAATCCTAACTGATGGTTAAATCAGGGAGCCTCATGCTCCCTATTTAAAGCAGGTGTGTCAGACTCCCAGCCTGCATTCAGCACGGAGCAACTGGAGAGCTGGCTGTGTACAGATGTATGGTGTAAATAAAGTAACTTGGTGACGGAACTTTCGCCTCCGTGGAATTATTACAGTCTACACCCCTGCCCACTACGATTCCCGTGGCAGGCGGGCCGGGAAAATTCTGCCCCTTGATAGGAATCTTTATTGACAGTTATGATTTATTGTAGGAGAGAATTGTTTGGCATGAACTGAAGGTACATCTACAAGTAATTAACCAAAAGAAATATTTTTGTTTTGATATTCGAAAGCTGAAGGAGATTGAAGTTTAATTATCCAATAGCAGACTGCATTAAATCTTCCTGTCAAATTTGTCCTTTTTGTTCGAGGTGATTAGAGGAGGGGATTGTGTCTGCTATCAAAAGCTGAAGAAACGGCAAAGGAAAGCAAAATGTTTGGGATCACACAAACATCAAATCATATTCACAAAGAACAAACAAACAAAGAACAAAGAACAATACAGCACAGGAACAGGCCCTTCGGCCCTCCAAGCCCGTGCCGCTCCCTGGTCCAAACTAGACCATTCTTTTGTATCCCTCCATTCCCACTCCGTTCATGTGGCTATCTAGATAAGTCTTAAACGTTACCAGTGTGTCCGCCTCCACCACCTTGCCTGGCAGCGCATTCCAGGCCCCCACCACCCTCTGTGTAAAAAACGTCCTTCTGATATCTGTGTTAAACCTCCCCCCCTTCACCTTGAACCTATGACCCCTCGTGAACGTCACCACCGACCTGAGGAAAAGCTTCCCACCGTTCACCCTATCTATGCCTTTCATAATTTTGTACACCTCTATTAAGTCTCCCCTCATCCTCCATCTTTCCAGGGAGAACAACCCCAGTTTACCCAATCTCTCCTCATAACTAAGCCCCTCCATACCAGGCAACATCCTGGTAAACCTCCTCTGTACTCTCTCCAAAGCCTCCACGTCCTTCTGGTAGTGTGGCGACCAGAACTGGACAAGATGCGGCAAATAATGGTGATGGCACTTTTAACTGTTCAATTAATAGCTTAACTAGAATCTTCTCCAGTGGCACCTGAGTGATAATGCTGGAATATCCCTCATGTTTCAAATGTTGAATAGCATCAGTATCAGGTTTGACATTGAGGTTGCTCTAAACTGTGGGCACTTGTGTAAGTGTATTTATAACCTTTCATTTTTTTGTTTCTGAGTAGAATAAATCTCTTTAATTATTAAAAGGAACACAATCTGTTTTCATTTATCCCCCCCCCCAACCCCCACCCCCCCCCAAACCCCCCGCCCCCCTCCCCCACCCCCTCCCACACATCATGGATAACTTTTCCCTTTCCAAATGTAATTACTTTTAAGGTAACCAATTTAACCAAGATTTCCTTGAGTCAAAGATAAGTGTCAGTTTATTAGTTAAGAAAAACAAGAGAATAACTTTAGGAGACATCTGGACAGATACAGGTATAGGCAGCGAATAGAGGGATGTGGACCACATACAGGCAAAAGCTATTCAGTTTCAAATGGCATCATGTGTGGGCACAGGCTTGTTGGGCTGTAGGGCCTGTTCCTGTGCTGAACTCTTCTCTGTTTCTTTGTTCTAAAACACATTCACGCACACATCAGATGAGAAGTTAGAAATCCAGATAAAAGTAAAAAACACATGTCTTCCATATAAAGTTCAATATGCCCGTCAGCAATTCAGGGTTGTAATGCCCCAACATGACAACATTGTTTAAATATCGATAGATCTGAGTGATACATTTATCTGTGACCATCTAATTGTGCTGTTAACTTATTGAGGAGGGAGTTAGTTTTCTTTCATACTGATTAATTAGTTAGCCGAATATTCTGTTGTAAAGTGATATCCGATCTTCATTACCAACATTTCCTGGTGACATTTCACACCATTTTAGAGGAGTTTCATTAATTCTAACAGGGTTATCTTGCACCTGTTAAACTGTTCTCACAATACTAACACTGAATGAGTTGAAGTAGAATGCTGCCAGACATGACACGAGTACCTCTGGGTATGTTTTATCAGGTAATACTGCAGAAATTAAAATGAGATTACCACCAGAGTAATAATTGGATTGTTTCTGTATTGAATTGTACTTCGAATTCTCTCAACACTCAAAAACATTCTCATTTTAGTGGTCTTTTAGGCAAGGATGCCCTCTAATGGTTGCTTAAGCCTTGATGGCATTTAGGTCAGGTTTGAAAAATCACATCAATTGAAACAGGTGTTACATGAGTCAGTCACTGCAGGAAGTATCTGTGCCGTTTTGATTTAGGTGTTAACAACAGGCAACTGGTAACAGCTGGTAATTAAGCCAGGGTCAAAAACAGTCATACATATTATTTGGAGTAGAGAATGTTGGCCCAATATCAATATTATGCGGAATTTGGATGTGGTTGCGGTGACGGAAACTTGGTTAAAAGAAGGACAGGACTGGCAGCTGAATATTCCGGAGTATAAGTATTTTAGGCGAGACAGAGGAGGGGCTAAAAAAGGTGGGGGAGTAGCGATATTAGTTAAGGAGCATATTACCGCGGTGCAGAGGGTAGACAACTGAGAGGGATCATGTACTGAGTCGCTGTGGGTGGAACTCAGAAACAGGAAGGGTGCAGTCACTATGCTGGGGGTGTACTACAGACCACCCAACAGCCCACGGGAAGTGGAGGAAAGGATATGTCAGGAGATTCTGGATAGGTGCAGAAAAAATAGGGTTGTTGTAGTGGGGGACTTTAATTTCCCTGGCATAGACTGGAAAGTGCTTAGAGCTGGGGGTCCGGACAGGGAGGAATTTGTAAAATGCGTACTGGAAGGTTCTTTGGAATGGTATGTAGATAGCCCGACTAGAGAGGGGGCTATACTGGACCTAGTTCTGGGAAATGAGCCCGGTCAGGTCGTCAAAGTTTCAGTAGGGGAACATGTGGCAAATAGTGACCACAACTCTGTTAACTTTAGGATAGCAATGGACAAGGATGAGTGCTGTCCTACGGGCAGGGTGCTAAATTGGGGGAATGCTAACTATAGCCGGATTAGGCAGGAATTGGTGGATGTTGATTGGGAGAGGATGTTCGAGGGTAAGTCCGCGTCTGGCATGTGGGAGTCTTTTATGGAACTATTGATAAGGCTGCAGGATAGGCATGTGCCTGTAAAAAGGAAAGATAGGAAAGGTAGGATTCGAGAGCCGTGGATAACCAGGGAAATTGAGGATCTGATTAAAATGAAAAGGGAGGCGTACATTAAGTCCAGGCAACTGAAAACAGATGGAGCTCTGGAGGAATACAGAGAGAGTAGGAAAGAACTCAAACGGGGAGTTAGAAGGACAAAAAGAGGTCACGAGATGTTCTTGGCAGGCAGGATTAAGGAGAATCCTAAGGCATTCTATTCATACGTTAGGAACAAAAGAGTTGTCAGGGAGAAAATTGGACCTCTCAGGGACAAAGGAGGGGGATTATGCTTAGAACCCAAGGGAGTAGGGGAGATCCTAAATGAATACTTTGCATCGGTATTCACGAAGGAGAGGGGCGTGTTAACCGGGAGTGTCTCGGAGGGAGGTGTTGACCCGTTAGAGAAAATCTCCATTACAAGAGAGGAAGTGTTAGGTTTTTTAGGGAACATTAAAACTGACAAAGCCCCAGGGCCTGATGGCATCTATCCTCGACTGCTCAGGGAGACGAGAGATGAAATTGCTTGGCCTCTGACGGAAATCTTTGTCGCTTCTTTGGACACGGGTGAGGTCCCTGAGGATTGGAGGATAGCGAATGTGGTCCCGTTGTTTAAGAAGGGTAGCAGGGATAACCCAGGAAATTATAGGCCGGTGAGCTTGACGTCTGTGGTAGGGAAGTTGTTGGAGAGGATTCTTAGAGACAGGATATATGTGCATTTAGAGCGGAACAATCTCATTAGTGACAGACAGCATGGTTTTGTAAGAGGAAGGTCGTGCCTTACAAATTTGGTGGAGTTTTTTGAGGAAGTGACAAAAATGGTTGATGAAGGAAGGGCCGTGGATGTCGTCTACATGGATTTCAGTAAGGCATTTGACAAAGTCCCACATGGCAGGTTGGTTAAGAAGGTTAAGGCTCATGGGATACAAGGAGAAGTGGCTAGATGGGTGGAGAACTGGCTTGGCCATAGGAGACAGAGGGTAGTGGTCGAAGGGTCTTTTTCCGGCTGGAGGCCTGTGACCAGTGGTGTTCCGCAGGGCTCTGTACTGGGACCTCTGCTATTTGTGATATATATAAATGATTTGGAAGAAGGTGTAACTGGTGTAATCAGCAAGTTTGCGGATGACATGAAGATGGCTGGACTTGCGGATAGCGAAGAGCATTGTCGGGCAATACAGCAGGATAGAGATAGGCTGGAAAATTGGGCGGAGAGGTGGCAGATGGAGTTTAATCCGGATAAATGCGAAGTGATGCATTTTGGAAGAAATAATGTAGGTAGGAGTTATACAATAAATGGCAGAGTCATCAGGAGTATAGAAACACAGAGGGACCTAGGTGTGCAAGTCCACAAATCCTTGAAGGTGGCAACACAGGTGGAGAAGGTGGTGAAGAAGGCATATGGCATGCTTGCCTTTATAGGACGGGGTATAGAGTATAAAAGCTGGAGTCTGATGATACAGCTGTATAGAACGCTGGTTAGGCCACATTTGGAGTACTGCGTCCAGTTCTGGTCGCCGCACTACCAGAAGGATGTGGAGGCGTTAGAGAGAGTGCAGAGAAGGTTTACCAGGATGTTGCCTGGTACGGAGGGTCTTAGCTATGAGGAGAGATTGGGTAAACTGGGGTTGTTCTCTCTGGAAAGATGGAGAATGAGGGGAGATCTAATAGAGGTGTACAAGTTTATGAAGGGGATAGATAGGGTGAACGGTGGGAAGCTTTTTCCCAGATCAGAAGTGACGTTCACGAGGGGTCACGGGCTCAAGGTGAGAGGGGCGAAGTATAACTCAGATATTAGAGGCATGTTTTTTACACAGAGGGTGGTGGGGGCCTGGAATGCGCTGCCAAGTAGGGTGGTGGAGGCAGGCACGCTGACATCGTTTAAGACTTACCTGGATAGTCACAGGAGCAGCCTGGGAATGGAGGGATACAAACGATTAGTCTAGTTGGACCAAGGAGCGGCACAGGCTTGGAGGGCCGAAGGGCCGGTTTCCTGTGCTGTACTGTTCTTTGTTCTTTGTTCTTATTCTGATGATAAGATGGCATAAAACTTCACAATTCAAAGAACAAAACAGCCCAGGGACAGGCCCTTCAGCCCACCAAACCTGCGCTGATTCCTAATCCTTATTTAGACCACTACTTATTGCCTGTATGCAGTTCCTATCCCTAATTCTAAAGTCAACAAAAACTAATTGAGATGCTAAAAAGGATTCCACCACCACTGCACCCCCTCTGCCCACCACCACTGCACCCTCTCTGCCCACCACCACTGCACCCCCTCTGCCCACCACTGCACCCCCTCTGCCCACCACCACTGCACCCCCTCTGCCCACCACCACTGCACCCCCTCTGCCCACCACCACTGCACCCCCTCTGCCCACCACCATTGCACCCCCTCTGCCCACCACCATTGCACCCCTCCGCCCATCACCACTGCACCCCCTCCGCCCACCACCACTGCACCCCCTCCGCCCACCACCACTGCACCCCCTCCGCCCACCACCACTGCACCCCCTCCGCCCACCACCACTGCACCCCCTCCGCCCACCACCACTGCACCCCCTCCGCCCACCACCACTGCACCCCCTCCGCCCACCACCACTGCACCCCCTCCGCCCACCACCACTGCACCCCCTCCGCCCACCACCACTGCACCCCCTCCGCCCACCACCACTGCACCCCCTCTGCCCACCACCACTGCACCCCCTCTGCCCACCACCACTGCACCCCCTCCGCCCACCACCACTGCACCCCCTCCGCCCACCACCACTGCACCCCCTCCGCCCACCACCACTGCACCCCCTCCGCCCACCACCACTGCACCCCCTCCGCCCACCACCACTGCACCCCCTCCGCCCACCACCACTGCACCCCCTCCGCCCACCACCACTGCACCCCCTCTGCCCACCACCACTGCACCCCCTCTGCCCACCACCACTGCACCCCCTCTGCCCACCACCACTGCACCCCCTCTGCCCACCACCACTGCACCCCCTCTGCCCACCACCACTGCACCCCCTCTGCCCACAACCACTGCACCCCCTCTGCCCACCACCACTGCACCCCCTCTGCCCACCACCACTGCACCCCCTCTGCCCACCACCACTGCACCCCCTCTGCCCACCACCACTGCACCCCCTCTGCCCACCACCACTGCACCCCCTCTGCCCACCACCACTGCACCCCCTCTGCCCACCACCACTGCACCCCCTCTGCCCACCACCACTGCACCCCCTCTGCCCACCACCACTGCACCCCCTCTGCCCACCACCACTGCACCCCCTCTGCCCACCACCACTGCACCCCCTCTGCCCACCACCACTGCACCCCCTCTGCCCACCACCACTGCACCCCCTCTGCCCACCACCATTGCACCCCCTCTGCCCATTACCACTGCACCCCCTCTGCCCACCACCATTGCACCCCCTCTGCCCACCACCATTGCACCCCCTCTGCCCATCACCACTGCACCCCCTCTGCCCACACCACTTCGCACTGGTCTCCTTGTTGTTAAAACTATGTGTAACATTCCTGAATTATTTTTTAACACAATAAATATTTTTTAAACATATTTCCTGCAGAGAAAGGCAATGGAAAAGTTAGTAATACGGGGATATCTTTAAGGAGTGAGAGAGCAAAAGCCTTGTCAATTCCTGGTTTTTGTCAGTGACTAATAGCTACACTCAGAATTCTACCTCTCTTTGTTCGCCACTTTATGAGCACAGCCTTCTCATGAGATAGCAGACAAGACAGAACAAATCTTGTAAGACTCTCCGAATATTTAATAAAAATGTGGTAACTATGAACATATACTTGTAATTAGCAGTTGCAATAACTAATGAATATTTGAACAGAGCACTTTGTTGCCGATGGCGTAACTGTGAGAAGGATTTGTAACCTAATTATACTGAATGATAACTGACAGTAAAGACAATGGATAAATAAGCATCTTCTCGGCCTTTTGGCTAAGATCAAGTGTAGTATGGATCGCCTGCACTTGGTTGGGGTCATTGGGTTACGCTGAGGCTTCATATGTTTCATATGAAGCAATTTTTAAAAGCGGCATCTCGGCCTTTTGGCTAAGATGCAAATGAGCTCAAGTCTTGGAGGAGGATCCTCCCCCTTCTCCAATCAGCTTGGCTCATGTAGATCAGGCCCAGGACAGGGTGGTTTTGGTCTCCTGTCCTGTCTTGTCAGCCTGGATCTGAAATGTCTCAACTTGTTGAGACTCTGAATTGGATTTGATTTGATTGAATTGGAAAAGTATTTTAAAAAAAGCATCTTAATCAGTGACAATCAGTGTCAATTACTGCCACTTCTGCTCTGTCGAATGGTGGCCTGCCTGATGTGTTTGTTCAAATCAAAACCAATCTGTTGAATCGTCAGCAGATAGTCAGCAGCACGCACTCAAGAGGGAAAGACATGTTTCAAAAGGAACACATCTACCATGCTTATCAACATCCATAGTTTCATCTCTTGCTCCAGAATTGCTTTTTGGTTCTTTATACTTTGATTAGAAAAGGACTGATCGATGAAAAGCAGCCAATTAGGAAATGCATTTCCACAAACAGCAATTTTGGAACAATGTGCAATTTTATTAATTTTGAAACATGAGCTTTTCTGAATGGGTTTGTGCACTGCCTGAGTGTTATAAACACACACAGCTGGAATGGGAAAGGCCACTTCTAGGAACTGCACCAGCTGAGCGCCACAACAGGTACACGAGATCAACCTCACTAATTAGAATAGAATCATAGAATCCTGCAGTGCACAAGGAGGCCATTCGGCCCATCAAGTCTCCACCGACCACAATCCCACCCGGCCCTATTCCCATAACCCCCATGCATATATCCTAGCCAGTCCCCCTGACACTAAGGGGCAATTTAGCATGACCAATCCACCTAACCTGCACATCTTTGGATTGTGGGAGGAAACTGGAGCACCCAGAGGAAACCCACGCAGACACGGGGAGAACGTGCAAACTCCACACAGACAGTGACCCGAGCCGGGAATCAAACCCGGGTCCCTGGCGCTGTGAGGCAGCAGTGCTAACCACTGTGCTACCGTGCCGCCATGTCAATTCTGCACCTCTGGAAAGGTCCAGCAGGCTATCTTCCTGTAGGGTGCAGTGGAGGGCAAGATACAATAACAACTTGTGTTTAAATGGCATTCGTAACGTAATAAAACATTCCAAGGTGCTCTAAAGGAGGATTACAAATCAAAATGTGCTACTCAGCTGCACAAGTTTGGTCAAAGATGTCTTAAAGAGACAGAAAGATCTGGGGACGGAATTTTTGTTTCATTTGTTCATGGGCTGTGGGCATCGCTGGCTGGGCAACATTCATTTCCCATCCCTGAGGGCATTAATTTTACGAGTCAACCACATTTCTGGGACTCTAGATTCACATGTAGGCCAGACCAGGTAAGGATGGCAGATTTCCTTCCCGAAAGGATATCAGTGAACCAGATGGGTTTTTCTGACAATTGATTCAGAGATTCAGGACCGGCACATTCGTGTAAAGATGAAGGATAAGTATGGCAAGTTTTGGGAACCTTGGATAACGAGAGATATTGTGAGCCTAGTCAAAGAGAAAAAGGAAGAATTTGTGAAAGCTAGGAGGCTGGGAACTCACGATGCAAGTGTGGAATACAAGAAAGAAACTTAAGCAAGGAGTAAGGAGGGCTAAAAGAGGTCATGAAAAAGCATTGGCCAGCAGGATTAAGAAAATCCCAAGGCTTTTTATACATATATAAAGAGCAAGAGGGTGGCCAGGGAGAGGGTTGGTCCACTCAAGGACAAGGGATGGAATCTATGCGTGGAGCCAGAGGAAATGGGTGAGGTATTAAATGAGTACTTTGCATCAGTATTCACCAGAGAGAAGGACTTGGTGGATGATGAGTCTGGGAAAGGGTGCGTAGATAGTTTGAGTCATGTTGAGATCAAAAAGGAGGAGATATTGGGGTTCTTGAGAAACATTAAGGTAGACAAGTCCCCAGGGCCTGATGGGATATACCCCAGAATACTGAGAGATGCAAGGGAGGAAATTGCTGGGGCCTTGAGAGAAAGCTTTGTATCCTCACTGGCTACCGGGGAGGTCCCAGAGAATTGGAGAATAGCCAATGTTGTTCCTTTGTTTAAGAAGGGTAGCAAGAATAATCCAAGTAATTACAGGCCGGTGAGCCTTACATCAGTGGTAGGGAAATTATTGGAGAGGATTCTTCGAGACAGGATTTATTCCCATTTGGAAATAAGTGGACGTATTAGTGAGAGGCAACATGGTTTTGTGAAGGGGAGGTCGTGTCTCACGAACTTGATCGAGTTTTTCGAGGAAGTAACGAAGATGATTGATGAGGGTAGGGCAGTGGATATTGTCTACATGGACTTCAGTAAGGCCTTTGACAAGGTCTCTCATGGCCGACTGGTGCAGAAGGTGAAGTCGCATGGGATCAGAGGTGAGCTGGCAAGGTGGATACAGAACTGACTCAGTCATAGAAGACAGAGGGTAGCAGTGGAAGGGTGTGTTTCTGAATGGAGGGCTGTGACAAGTGGTGTTCCTCAGGGATCAGTGCTGGGACCTTTGCTGTTTGTAATATATATAAATGATTTGGAGGAAAATGTAACTGGTTTGATTAGTAAGTTTGCGGACAACACAAAGGTTGGTGGATTTGCAGATAACGATAACGACCATCAGAGGATACAGCAGGATATAAATCGGTTGGAGGCTTGGGCGGCTAGATGGCAGATGGAGTTTAATCCGAACAAATGTGAGGTAATGCATTTTGGAAGGTTTAATACAGATAGGAAATATTTAGTAAATGGCAGAACCCTTAAGAGTATTGATAGGCAAAGGGATCTGGGTGTACAGGTACACAGGTCACTGAAAGTGGCAATGCAGGTGGAGAAGGTAGTCAAGAAGGCATACGGCATGCTTGCCTTCATCAGCTGGGGCATTGAGCTTAAACATTGGCAAGTCATGTTGCAGCTTTATAGAACCTTAGTTAGGCCGCACTTGGAATATAGTGTTCAATTCTGGTCGCCACACTACCAGAAGGATGTGGAGGCGTTGGAGAAGGTACAGAAAAGATTTACCAGGATGTTGCCTGGTATGGAGGGCATTAGCTATGAGGAGAGATTGGAGAAACTTGGTTTGTTCTCACTGGAACGATGAAGGTTGAGGGGCGACCTGATAGAAGTCTACAAGATTATGAGGGGCATGGACGGAGTGGATAGTCAGAAGCTTTTTCCCAGGGTGGAAGAGTCAATTACGAGGGGGCATAGGTTTAAGGTGCGAGGGCAAGGTTTAAAGGAGATGTACGAGGCAGGTTTTTTTTTACACAGAGGGTGGTGTGTGCCTGGAACTCATTGCCGGGGGAGGTAGTGGAAGCAGATACGATAGTGAGCTTTAAGGGGCGTCTTGACAAGTACATGAATAGGATGGGAATAGAGGGATATGGTCCCCAAAAGGGTAGGGGGTTTTAGTTCAGTCGGGCAGCATGGTCAGTGCAGGCTTGGAGGGCCGAAGGGCCTGTTCCTGTGCTGTAATTTTCTTTGTTCTTTGACAATGGTTTCATGGTCATCATTAGACTTTTATTTCGCGATGTCGGCTTTCAATTTATCGAAGGCCCGATTGGCCTTCGATAAATTGAAAGCCGACATCGCGAAAGCTATGATGCACGCTGTTGACGAGTCCATCCCCTTTCAGGTGGAGAGCGATGCATCTGATTTCGCCCTGGCCACCACACTTAACCAGGCGGGCAGGCCCGTCGCATTTTTTTCCCGCACCCTCCAAGGCCCCGAAATTCGGCATTCAGCGGTGGAAAAGGAGGCCCAGGCCATTGTTGTGGCCGTCAGGCACTGGCGCCATTACTTGGCGGGAAAACGGGTTCACCCTGATCACGGACCAGCGGTCCGTGGCATTCATGTTTAACAACACGCAGAGGGGCAAGATCAAGAATGACAAGATCTTGCGGTGGAGAATTGAACTCTCCACCTATAACTACGACATCATGTATCGTCCAGGGAAACTCAATGAGCCCTCGGATGTCCTCTCGCGTGGAACATGCACTAGTATACAGGAGGACCGTTTGCACGCCCTCCATAATGACCTGTGCCATCCTGGGGTCACTCGGCTCTACCACTTTATAAAAGCCCGCAACCTGCCTTACTCGGTGGAGGACGTCAGGTCAGTAACAAGGAGCTGTCGGGTTTGCGCAGAATGCAAACCGCACTTTTACCGACCTGACCGGGCACATTTAGTCAAGGCCACTCGTCCCTTCGAGAGACTGAGTGTCGATTTTAAGGGCCCCCTTCCCTCAACAGATCGGAATGTGTACTTCCTCAATATCATTGATGAGTACTCTCGGTTCCCTTTTGTTGTTCCCTGCTCTGATACATCCGCTGCCACAGTTATCAAGGCATTCCGTGATCTCTTTACCCTGTTCGGGTACCCCAGCTACATCCATAGCGACAGGGGCTCGTCGTTCATGAGCGATGACTTGAGGCAATTCCTGCTCTCATACGGGATTGCCTCTAGTAGAACCACGAGCTACAACCCGAGGGGTAATGGACAGGTAGAACGCGAGAATGCTACAGTCTGGAAGGCTGTCTTACTGGAGTTGAAGTCAAAAGGTCTTCCAGTCTCCCGTTGGCAAGAGGTGCTCCCTGATGCGCTCCATTCTATTCGCTCCCTGCTGTGTACGGCAATCAATGCTACTCCCCACGAGAGGATGTTCTCATTCCCTCGGAAGTCTTCCTCGGGGACCTCATTACCATCTTGGTTGACGTACTCAGGACCCGTCCTCCTGCGGCGACATGTAAGGGCCCGCAAGTCCGACCCGTTGGTCGAACAGGTCCATCTCCTCCACGCCAACCCTCAGTATGCCTATGTGGCATACCCTGACGGGCGAGAGGACACGGTCTCGATCTGAGACCTGGCGCCAGCAGGGGACGTAGCAACTTCTGTCGCTCCCATACCCCCTGTAACAAACCCTTTATCTCTTGTTTCTTCCCTGGACACGGCGCGGGCAGCATCGGGACCATTGCTTAACCATTCTACCCCCATGTACAGCTTGCCTGAGCCCAGAAGATGGTCGCCACCGCAGGGCGAGTCAGGATCCCCTGGACTACCGTCACCTCAGGGTCAACCGGCCTGTGAGTCCGTGGAAGAACAGCTGGACGCCGCTTTGGGGAGAACGCCACCGCAAGTGCCTACTCCGGTGTCACCGCCGGTATTGAGGAGGTCACAACGACGGTGCGGTCCCCCTGACCGTCTGAACTTATAGACTGATGACACTTTATTCTGTTTTTTTGTACCCCGCCAGCCTTTGTTCTCAAAGGAGGGGTGAATGTGGTGAACCATCGTTGGTTCCCACTGGATAGTGCTGAGCCTGGGGCTGGCCAGTACTACAAGGATGTACATATGTTACTGTTGGATTGTGCTATTGTTGCTGTTGGGTTAGGGTGGGGTTGTTACACCTTTGTACTGTAGTGTTGTGGCACATCCCAGTCGGGCTCCGCCTCCTGGGAGAGGTATAAGAGTCCCTGCTCTGGCCGGGACCCCTTCAGTCTGGGATAGTGTATATAAGTTCTGGTAGCTTCGTTAACAGTAAATAAAAGCCTTTCATTTACTGAGCTTCAAGCCTCGTGTCTGAATAGTGCATCACAGGCCCTTCGGCCCTCCAAGCCCGTGCTGCTCCCTGGTCCAAACTAGACCATTCTTTTGTATCCCTCCATTCCCACTCCGTTCATATGGCTGTCTAGATAAGTCTTAAACGTTCCCAGTGTGTCCGCCTCCACCACCTTGCCTGGCAGCGCATTCCAGGCCCCCACCACCCTCTGTGTAAAATATGTCCTTCTGATATCTGTGTTAAACCTCCCCCCCTTCACCTTGAACCCATGATCCCTCGTGAACGTCACCACCGACCTGGGGAAAAGCTTCCCAACGTTCACCCTATCTATGCCTTTCATAATTTTATACACCTCTATTAAGTCTCCCCTCATCCTCCGTCTTTCCAGGGAGAACAACCCCAGTTTACCCAATCTCTCCTCATAACTAAGTCCCTCCATACCAGGCAACACCCTGGTAAACCTCCTCTGTACCCTCTCCAAAGCCTCCACGTCCTTCTGGTAGTGTGACGACCAGAACTGGACGCAGTATTCCAAATGCAGCCGAACCAACGTTCTATACATCTGCAACATCAAACCCCAACTTTTATACTCTATGCCCCGTCCTATAAAGGCAAGCATGCCATATGCCTTCTTCACCACCTTCTCCACCGGTGACGTCACCTTCAAGGATCTGTGGACTTGCACACCCAGGTCCCTCTGCGTATCTACACCCTTTATGGTTCTGCCATTTATCGTATAGCTCCTCCCTACATTATTTCTACCAAAATGCATCACTTCGCATTTATCAGGATTGAACTCCATCTGCCATGTCTTTGCCCAAATTTCCAGCCTATCTATATCCTTCTGTAGCTTCTGACAATGCTCCTCACTTTCTGCAAGTCCTGCCAATTTTGTGTCGTCCGCAAACTTACTGATCATCCCAGTTACACCTTCTTCCAGATCGTTGATATAAATCACAAACAGCAGAGGTCCCAATACAGAGCCCTGCGGAACACCACTAGTCAGAGGCCTCCAGCCGGAAAAAGACCCTTCCACTACCACCCTCTGTCTTCTGTGACCAAGCCAGTTCTCCACCCATCTAGCCACCTCCCCCTTTATCCCACGAGATCCAACCTTTTTCACCAGCCTACCATGAGGGACTTTGTCAAACGCTTTACTAAAGTCCATATAGACAACATCCACGGCCCTTCCCTCGTCAACCATTCTCGTCACTTCTTCAAAAAACTCCACCAGGTTAGTGAGGCATGACCTCCCTCTCACAAAACCATGCTGACTATCGTTAATGAGTTTATTCCTTTCTAAATGCGCATACATCCTATCTCTAAGAATCTTCTCCAACAACTTCCCCACCACGGACGTCAAGCTCACTGCTGGTACCCAGAATAAAAGAGACTTTAACCAGGCTTAGAACAAAGAAAAGTACAGCACAGGAACAGGCCCTTCAGCCCTCCAAGCCCCTGACGATCATGATGCCCTAGCTAAACTAAAACAAACCTCTAGCCTCACTCCGTATCCCTCTATTCTCTCCCTATTCATGTACCCATCCAGATGCCTCTTAATACCTCTAATCCTAATGGCTAATGTTCCTGCTTCCACCACCTCCTCTGGTAGTGCGTTCCAGGCACCCACCACTCTCTGCTTAAAAAGCTTCCCCCGCACATCTTCCTTAAACTTTCCCCCTCTCACCTTGAACCTGTGCCCCCTTATAATTGACACTTTCACCTTGGAAAAAAGCCTCTGACTATCCTCTCTATGCCTCTGATAATTTTGTAAACCTCGATCAGGTCTCCTTCAGCCTCTACCTTTCCAGTGAAAACAATCCTAGTTTATTCAACCTCTCCTCATAGCCAACACCCTGGAGACCAGGGAACATCCTGACGAACCTTCTTTGCGCTCTCTCCAAAGCTTCCACATCCTTCCGGTAGTGTGGTGACCAGAACTGCACACAATACTCCAAATGTGGCCTAACCAAGGTTTTATATAGCTGCAACATGATTTCCCAACTCTTGCACTCAATGAAGGCAATCATGCCATATGCTTCTTTCAATCAACTCAGAATGATTGATTTATTGTGAAACAAAGAAGTTGCAAGGACTGGTTAATACACAATTGTAATCTGGAAGTACAACTACCTACCTCTTCTTAAAACCTCCCCAGCACATACAGACAGACACACACAAAGGAGACACATGCAGTTAGAAAAATACTTTATAAGAAAAATAAAAATCTGAAACAAAATATTGAAATTTGAAGGAATGAGACTCCACGCTTAGCCTAACTCCAATCCTAACCCCTAACCCCTTAATCCTAACCCATTATCCGCTACCCTAACCCCAAACCCTTAACACTAACCCTACCTAATCCTAGCTCCTAACCCTAACTCCTCACTAAACCCTGACCCCTAACTCTCGGGGTCCGCAGGGCTCTGTACTGGGACCTCTGCTATTTGTGATATATATAAATGATTTGGAAGAAAGTGTCACTGGTGTTATCAGCAAGTTTGCGGATGACATGAAGATGGCTGGACTTGCGGATAGCAATGAACATTGTCGGACAATACAGCAGGATATAGATAGGCTGGAAAATTGGGCAGAGAAATGGCAGATGGAATTTAATCCAGATAAATGCGAAGTGATGCATTTTGGAAGAAATAATGTAGGGAGGAGTTATACAATAAATGGCAGAGCCATCAAGAGTATAGAAACACAGAGGGACCTAGGTGTGCAAGTCCACAAATCCTTGAAGGTGGCAGCACAGGTGGAGAAGGTGGTGAAGAAGGCAGATGGCATGCTTGCCTTTATAGGATGGGGTATAGAGTATAAAAGCTGGAGTCTGATGATGCAGCTGTATAGAATGCTGGTTAGGCCACATTTGGAGTACTGTGTCCAGTTCTGGTCGCCGCACTACCAGAATGACGTGGAGGCTTTAGAGAGAGTGCAGAGAAGGTTTACCAGGATGTTGCCTGGTATGGAGGGTCTCAGCTATGAGGAGAGATTGGGTAAACTGGGCTTGCTCTCCCTGGAAAGATGGAGAATGAGGGGAGACCTAATAGAGGTGTACAAAATTATGAAGGGTATAGATAGGGTGAACAGTGGGAAGCTTTTTCCCAGGTCGGAAGTGACGATCACGAGGGGTCACGGGCTCAAGGTGAGAGGGGCGAGGTATAACTCAGATATCAGAGGGACGTTTTTTACACAGAGGGTGGTGGGGGCCTGGAATGCGCTGCCAAGTAGGGTGGTGGAGGCAGACACGCTGGCATCGTTTAAGACTTACCTGGATAGTCACATGAGCAGTCTGGGAATGGAGGGATACAATGAGTGGCACAGGCTTGGAAGGCTGAAGGGCCTGTTTCCTGTGCTGTACTGTTCTTTGTTCTGACCCAATCATGAGTTGACAGTTAAAAAATGCTTATTGAAAGCATTAATCAAAAAAAGATAAAATCAATATTTTCAATAATCTTCAGCTGTTTATAAATTGTGATTTCATCACCAGCTTGTCATAGACAGAAGAGCAATTGAGTTGGATTCATCCCTCACCCCCTTCATCTGTTCCTTACACAGTCCATTTAAATCTAGCATCATCAGCATACAGTGGTTCGCACTGCTGCCTCACAGCGCCAGGGACCCGGATTCAATTCCATCCTCGGGTCACTGTCTGTATGGAGTTTTCATGTTCCCCCAGCGTCTGTGTGGGTTTCCTCCAGGTGCCAGTTTCCTCCCACATTCCAAAGATGTGCAGGTTAGGTGGATTGGCCATGCTAAATTGCCCCTTTTGTGTACTAGTGGGGTAAATATGTTGGGTTATGGGGTAGGGCCTGGGTGGGATTGTGGTCGGTGGAGGCTCAATGGGCTAAATGGCCTCCTTCTGCACTGTAGGGATTCTATGATACTGAGTCTGTGATTGGTTCCACTCTTACATGAAAGCAGTGTGAATGGACAGAATGAATGACAAGCTTAGTGGAAATGTAACTGCAAAGTAGTAGGCAGGAGCCGGCAGAGTGAATCTGCCAGCACAAACATCCTTGCAGACTATTACTAATGATCAACAGAAATTCTGCTGTTGTCTCCATTCTGAGGACATGCAAATACCTTGTCCTATTTTCAATGTAGTTTATAATCTGCATGAAAAGATTATTTCCATTTTAACTTTAGTTATTTCAGAACTGTACAGACGAATGTACAGCGAAGACATTTTTATGAGGTCCATTCTCAAGTTCAAAATAATGAACATGCTCATTGTGTGTGTCACAGGCTGAAACTGGACCCCAAGCTTCAGCTGAATCATTCCAGCGAGTCACACATACTTGGCACAACCTGTCACTTTCTTCTGGGCCAATTTGCAATGGAGATGGCAACCCGCAGTTGGCTTGTGAATTCAACAAGGACAAACTCTATTCATTCTGGTTTCACAGTGAATCAGTGTGAAAAGCAGCAGACGAACCTGTATTAGCAGACTCCAGTCATCACTTTAAGGATTCCATTCCTGGCTCATTTTCCACTGAGTTTCTAACAGAATTTTAATGGTGTCCTTAAATGGGTATCATGCGAGTAATTGAAAGAGGAGGGGGGGTTAATGCTTGTTTAAGTTAATTGCTAGGCATGCCTGAATATAGAGTCATAGGGTCATACAGCATGGAAACAGGTCCTTCGGCCCAACTTGTCCATGCCACTCTTTTTTTAAACCCCAAAGCTAATCCCAATTGCCCGCATTTGGCCCATATCCCTCTATACCCATCTTACCCATATAACTGTCTAAATGCTTTTTAAAAGACAAAATTGTACCCGCCTCTACTACTACCTCTGGCAGCTTGTTCCAGACACTCACCACCAACTGTGTGAAAATATTGCGCCTCTGGACACTTTTATATCTCTCCCCTCTGACCTTAAACCTATGCCCTCTAGTTTTAGACTCCCCTATGTTTGGGAAAAGATATTGACTATCTAGCTGATCTGTGCCCCTCATTATTTTATAGAACTCTATAAGATCACCTCTCAGCCTGCTAAGCTCCAGAGAAAAAAGTCCCAGTCAATCCAGCCTCTCCTTATAGCTCAAACCATCAAGTTCCGGTAGCATCCTAGTAAATCTTTTCTGCACTCTTTCTAGTTTAATAAGATCCTTTCTATAATAGGGTGATGCGCGATATAACTCACGAGGCTAGAGATGCTCACGGAAATAAAGGCTTTTATTGACTACTACAATAGAGCTACCATATATAATACACGATCCCAGACTGAAGGGTCCCAGACAGAGCAGTGACCTTTATACCTCTCCCAGGAGGCGGAGCCCTTCTGGCATGTACCATAATAACTATAATACAGGTAGAACAGCCCAACCCTTAACCCAACAGTAACATGTAGAACAACCCAACCCTAACCCCAACAGCAACATATATACAGACTCATAGTACTGGCCAGACCCTGGCTCAGTACTACCTGGTGGGAACCAACGATGGTTCACCACATTCACCCCTCCTTTGAAGACAAAGGCCGGTGGGGTACAAAAAAAACACAGAACAATTGGTCATCAGTCTATAAGTTCAGACGGTCAGGGGGACCGCACCGTTGTTGCGACCTCCTCAACACCGGCGATGACATCGGAGTAGGCACTCGCGGTGGCGTTCTCCCCAAGGCGATGTCCAACGGCTCCTCCAATGTCTCACGGGCCGGTTGACCCCGAGGTGGTGACAATCCACTGAGCTCGGACACGCCTTGAAGTGGCGACCATCTCCTGGACTCAGGCAAGCTGTACACGGGAGTAAAAGGGTTAAGTAATGGTCCCGATGCTGCCCGCGCCGTGTCAGGAGGGGAAACAATAGTTGGGGGGTCTCTAACAGGAGGTATGGGAGCGACAGGGGTTTCCAAGCCCCCTGCTGGCGCCAGGTCTCGAATCGAGACCGTGTCCTCTCGCCCGTCAGGGTATGCCACATAGGCATACTGAGGGTTGGCGTGGAGGAGATGGGCCTGTTCAACCAAAGGGTCGGACTTGCGGGCCCTAACATGTCGCCGCAGGAGGACAGGTCCTGAGTACGTCAACCAAGACGGTAATGAGGTCCCAGAGGAAGACTTCCGAGGGAATGAAAACAGTCTCTCATGGGGAGTAGCGTTGGTTGCCGTACACAGGAGTGAGCGTATGGAGTGGAGCGCATCAGGGAGCACCTCTTGCCAATGGGAGACTGGAAGGCTTTTTGACTTCAATGCCAGTAAGACAGCCTTCCAGACTGTAGCATTCTCACGTTCCACCTGTCCGTTACCCCTAGGGTTGTAGCTCGTGGTTCTACTAGAGGCAATCCCGTATGAGAACAGGTATTGCCTCAAGTCATCGCTCATGAACGACGAGCCCCTATCGCTGTGGATGTAACAGGGGTACCCGAACAGGGTGAAAAGATCACGAAATGCCTTGATAACCGTGGCAGCGATCGTATCAGAGCAGGGAATGACAAAAGGGAATCGTGAGTACTCATCAATGATATTAAGGAAGTACACATTCCGATCTGTCGAGAGAAGGGGGCCCTTAAAGTCCACACTCAGTCTTTCGAAGAGACGAGTGGCCTTAACGAGTTGTGCCCTGTCAGGTCGGTAAAAGTGTGGTTTGCATTCCGCGCATACCCGGCAGCTTCTAGTTATGGACCTGACATCCTCCACCGAATAGGGTAGGTTCCGGGCTTTTACGAAGTGGTAGAGCCGAGTGACCCCTGGATGGCAGAGGTCATTGTGGAGAGCCTGCAAACGATTCTCCTGCATACTGGCGCATGTTCCACCCGACAGGGCATCCGAGGGCTCGTTGAGTTTCCCTGGACGATACATGATGTCGTAATTATAGGTGGAGAGTTCGATTCTCCACCTCAAGATCTTATCGTTCTTGATCTTGCCCCGTAACGTGTTATTGAACATGAACGCCACGGACCGCTGGTCCGTGATCAGGGTGAACCGTTTTCCCGCCAAGTAATGGCGCCAATGCCGGACGGCCTCCACAATGGCCTGGGCCTCCTTTTCCACCGCTGAATGTCGAATTTCGGGGCCTTGGAGGGTGCGAGAAAAAAAGGCGACGGGCCTGCCCACCTGGTTAAGTGTGGCGGCCAGGGCGAAATCAGATGCATCGCTCTCCACCTGGAAGGGGATGGACTCATCGATAGCGTGCATCGTGGCTTTCGCGATGTCGGCTTTTAGTTTTTCAAAGGCCAAACGAGCCTCTGGTGCTAGGGGAAAAGAGGTAGACTTGATGAGCGGACGGGCTTTGTCCGCGTAATTGGAAACCCACTGTGCGTAGTAAGAGAAGAAGCCTAAGCATCTTCTCAGTGCTTTTGCGCTAGTGGGCAGGGGAAGTTCGAGAAGGGGACGCATACGGTCTGGATCAGGGCCAATGACCCCGTTTTCCACCACGTATCCGAGGATAGCTAGGCGGCGCGTGCGAAATACACACTTCTCCCTGTTGTAGGTCAGATTCAGGCGAGATGCAGTGCGTAGGAATCTAAGAAGATTGGTATCATGGTCCTGCTGGTCATGGCCGCAGATGGTGACGTTATCCAGGTATGAGAAGGTAGCCCGCAGTCCGTTATGGTCCACCATTCGGTCCATAGCACGCTGGAAGACCGAGACCCCATTGGTGACACCAAAAGGAACCCTTAGAAAATGGTACAAGCGACCATCCGCCTCAAACGCTGTGTATTGTCGGTCCTCTGGGCGAATGGGGAGCTGGTGGTAGGCAGACTTTAGGTCGATGGTGGAGAACACCCGGTACTGCGCAATCTGGTTGACCATGTCAGAAATGCGCGGGAGGGGATACGCATCCAGCTGTGTGTATCTATTAATGGTCTGACTATAGTCAATGACCATCCGGGGTTTGTTCCCAATCTTGACCACCACGACCTGCGCTCTCCAAGGACTAGCGCTAGGTTGTATGATCCCTTCCTTGAGGAGCCACTGAGCCTCAGATCGAATGAAGATCCGATCCTCAGCGCTGTAATGCCTACACTTAGCCGCGATGGGCTTGCAGCCTGGCACAAGATTCTGGAATAGGGAGGGTGTGGTAATCTTAAGCGTCGAGAGGCTACAGGTGAAGCGCGTTGGGCAATTTGGAGGCTGCTGTTCTCCCACTGAAAGCGGAGGGAATGGCCCACCATACTGTAGGGTTACACTCTTCAAGTGGACCATGAAATTTAGTCCGAGGAGTATTGGCGCGCAAAGGTGCGGTAACACCAGGAGCTTGAAGCTCTCGTAAACCGTGCCCTGCACCGTTAGATTTACCACGCAACTCCCTAGCACGGTGACAGACCGGGACCTTGATGCCATCGAAATTGTCTGCTTGACAGGCTGGATCTGGAGGCCACACCGCTTCACGGCGTCTGGGTGAATAAAGCTCTCCGTGCTCCCGCTGTCAAACAGACAATAAATCGTGCGTTTGTTTACCTGTATGTCCATCATGGACTTGTCGAGTCTGTGAGGCTTTGCCTGGTCCAGGATGATCGACGCCACTGTTGGTTCGTGAGCGCCACAGCAGGCAGCTGAGATGGATGATGATGACCCCTGCTGGTCATTCGCGGTCGGTGCCGACCAAAATGGCTGCTCCCATAGGTCGCACGTGGGCGATGGCGCCAAAATCAGCGACCCCTGGTGGTCGCGCGTTTCTTGCGACTCCGTCGTCAGGAATGGCGACGTCCTGGCCTCGCACGTGGAAGAAACCCTTGACGATGCCGACGACGAGGAACCCGGCTCCGGGGAGTCGCACGCCGCACTGCTGTTCCTGGAAGTAAGTTTGGATCGACATACCTTCGTAAAATGCCCCTTCTTGCCGCAGTCAGAGCATAACACCGCTTTAGCGGGACATCGCTGCCGAGTGTGCTTCACTCCCCCACAGAAGTAACACCGCGGGCCGCCTGGAGCTGCTGCCGTCGTCAGGCCCGAGGGTGGGCACGCCATCACGCAGCTTTTCGGACCCGCTCGACGAGGTGGGATCTGTGACTGCTCCTGCCACGCTGTCTCCACGTGGTCTTTGGGATACATCGCCAGGCTTTTGGAGGCCGTTTCTAGCGTATCCGCTAGCTCTATAGACTGAGTGAGATCGAGATTACCTTGCTCCAACAGTCGAAGTCGGATATAAGACGATTCCCGCCACAAACGCATCTTGAGCGAGGTCGTTCATGTTCTGGTCTGCCGACACTGCTTTGCAGTTACAGCCCCTGGCTAGCTGTAGGAGCTCGCACGTATACTGTTCCGTCGTTTCGCTGGGCTGCCGTCGTCGAGTGGCTAAGAGATATCGAGCATGCATCTCGTTTGGCGGTTTAATGTAGCGCTTCTTAAGAAGCTCGAGGGCCCCTTTGTAGTCGGTGGCCACACGGATTGCTAAATATACAGCGTCGCTTACCCTCGCGTGGAGGACCCGGAGTCTGTCGTCGTCCGTGGTGACCGCTGCGGAGGCTTTGAGGTAATCCTGAAAACATTTCAACCAGTGGTTGAAGGTGTTGGAGGCGCCCGCCGCACGTGGGTCCACATCCCTGGAGAGATGTAGGAATCCTGGAGAGATGTAGGAACCCTGGAGAGATGTAGGAATAACAGAGTTGTCGTGATGGGAGATTTTAATTTCCCAAACATAGATTGGAATATCCCTAGGGCTAGGGGTTTGGATGGAGAGGAGTTTGTTAGGTGTGTCCAGGAGAGTTTCCTGACACAGTATGTGGATAAGCCTACTAGAGGAGAGGCTGTACTTGATCTGGTGCTGGCTAATGAACCTGGACAGGTGGAGGATCTCTCGGTGGGTGAGCATCTTGGGGATAGCGATCATAATTCTATCTCCTTCACGATAGCATTGGAAAGAGATAGGATCAGGCAGGCTAGGAAAGTGTTTCTCTGGAGTAAAGGGAAATACAGTGTCATCAGGGAGGAAATTAGACGGGTAAATTGGAAGGAGGCATTCTTGGGGAAAAGCACGAAGGTTGTGATGAACCTGGTGAATAAGAAAAGAGAGGCGTACAGAAGGTTCAGAGAGCTAGGAGGTGTTAAGGATTTAGAGGAGTATACGGGATGTAGGAAGGAGCTTAAGAAGGAAATTAGGAGAGCGAGAAGGGGTCATGAGAAGACCTTGGCGGGTAAGATTAAGGAGAATCCCAAGGCTTTCTACAAATATGTCAAGAGTAAAAGGATGAGATGTGAAGGCATAGGACCCTTAAAAGGTGAAGGGGGAAAAGTTTGTGCGGAACCGTTAGAAATGGCGGAGGTGCTTAATGAATACTTTACCTCGGTATTCACGGTGGAAAGGGATCTGGGTGGTTGTACTGCTGGTTTGCAGTGGACAGAAAGGATCGAGCATGTGGACATAAAGAAAGCGGATGTGTTGGAACTATTGAATGGCATCAAGGTTGGTAAGTCGCCGGGACCGGATGGGATGTACCCCAGGTTACTGTGGGAGGCGAGGGAGGAGATTGCGGAGCCTTTGGCGATGATCTTTGCATCGTCGATGGAGACGGGAGAGGTTCCGGAGGATTGGAGGATTGCAGATGTGGTCCCTATATTCAAGAAAGGGAACAGGGACAGCCCGGGAAATTTCCGACCGGTGAGTCTAACCTCAGTGGTTGGTAAGTTGATGGAGAGGATCCTGAGAGACAGGATTTATGATCATCTAGAGAAGTTTAGTATGATCAAAAGTAGTCAGCACGGCTTTGTCAAGGGCAGGTCGTGCCTTACGAGCCTGGTTGAGTTCTTTGAAAATGTGACCAAACACATTGACGAAGGAAGAGCGGTGGATGTGGTCTATATGGACTTCAGCAAGGCGTTCGATAAGGTCCCCCATGCAAGACTTCTTGAGAAAGTGAGAGGGCATGGGATCCAAGGGGCTGTTGCCTTGTGGATCCAGAACTGGCTTGCCTGCAGAAGGCAGAGAGTGGCTGTGGAGGGGTCTTTCTCTGAATGGTCGTCAGTGACCAGTGGAGTGCCCCAGGGATCTGTTCTGGGACCCTTGCTGTTTGTCATTTTCATAAATGACCTGGATGAGGAAGTGGAGGGATGGGTTGGTAAGTTTGCTGACGACACCAAGGTAGGTGGTGTTGTGGATAGTTTGGAGGGATGTCAGAAGTTGCAGCGAGACATAGATAGAATGCAAGACTGGGCGGAGAAGTGGCAGATGGACTTCAACCCGGATAAGTGTGTAGTGATCCATTTTGGCAGATCCAATGGGATGAAGCAGCAGTATAATATGAAGGGTACCATTCTTAGCAGTGTAGAGGATCAGAAGGACCTTGGGGTCCGGGTCCATAGGACTCTTAAGTCGGCCTCGCAGGTGGAGGATGCGGTCAAGAAGGCGTACGGCGTACTAGCCTTCATTAATCGAGGGATTGAGTTTAGGAGTTGGGAGATAATGCTGCAGCTTTATAGGACCCTGGTTAGACGCCACTTGGAGTACTGCACGCAGTTCTGGTCACCTCATTACAGGAAAGATGTTGAAGCCATTGAAAGGGTGCAGAGGAGATTTACAAGGATGTTGCCTGGATTGGGGGGCATGCCTTATGAGGATAGGTTGAGGGAGCTTGGTCTCTTCTCCCTGGAGAGACGAAGGATGAGAGGTGACCTGATAGAGGTTTACAAGATGTTGAGAGGTCTGGATAGGGTAGACTCACAGAGGCTATTTCCAAGGGCTGAAATGGTTGCTACGAGAGGACACAGGTTTAAGGTGCTGGGGGGTAGGTACAGAGGAGATGTCAGGGGTAAGTTTTTCACTCAGAGGGTGGTGGGTGAGTGGAATCGGCTGACGTCGGTGGTGGTGGAGGCAAACTCGTTGGGGTCTTTTAAGAGACTTCTGGATGAGTACATGGGATTTAATGGGATTGAGGGCTATAGATAGGCCTAGAGGTGGGGATGTGATCGGCGCAACTTGTGGGCCGAAGGGCCTGTTTGTGCTGTGGCTTTCTATGTTCTATGTTCTATGTAAGACGTTCGGGTTTAAGCATTTGCTCCATGCTCTCTGTATCGTTTTCTTTTTTTTTAACGACGAGAGTTCAATTAGTAGTCAATAAAATTGACACGTGATATAACTCACGAGGCTAGAGATGCTCGAGGAAATAAAGGCTTTTATTGACTATTACAATAGAGCTACCATATATAATACACGATCCCAGACTGAGGGGTCCCAGACAGAGCAGTGACCTTTATACCTCTCCCAGGAGGCGGAGCCCTTCTGGGATGTACCATAATAACTATAATACAGGTAGAGCAGCCCAACCCTAACCCCAACAGCAACATATATACAGACTCATAGTACTGGCCAGACCCTGGCTCAGTATTACCTGGTGGGAACCAACAATGGTTCACCACATAGGGTGACCAGAATTGTACACAAGTGTGGCCTTACCAATGTCTTGTACAACTTCAACAAGATGTCCCAACTCCTGTATTCAATGTTCTGACCAATGAAACCAAGCATGCCGAATGCCTTCTTCACCGCTCTGTCCACCTGTGACTCCACTTTCAAGGAGCTATGAACATTTACACCTAGACCAATTTGTTCTGCAACTCTTCCCAGCGGCCTACCATTAACTGAGTAAGTCCTGCCCTGGTTCAATCTACCAAAATGCATCATCTCGCATTTATCTAAATTAAACTCCATCTGCCATTCGTCAGCCCATGAGCCCAATTGATCCAAGGTCCCGTTGCAATTGGAGATAACTTTCTTCACTGTCCACCATGCCACCAATCTCGATGTCATCTGCAAACTTACTAACCATGCCTCCTATATTCTCATCCAAATCATTGATATAAATGACAAATAACAGTGGGCCCAGCACTGATCCCTGAGGCACACCGCTGGTCACATGCCTCCAGTTTGAAAAACATCCCTCTACAACCACCTGTCATCAAGCCAATTTTGTATCCATTTAGATACCTCACCCTCGATCCTGTGAGATTTAACCTTATGCAACAACCTACCATGCAGTACCTTGTCAAAGGTCTTGCTAAAGTCCATGTAGACAACGTCGACTGCACTGCCCTCATCTATCTTCTTGGTTATCCCTTCAAAAAATTCAATCAAATTTGTGAGACATGATTTTCCACTCACAAAGCCATGCTGACTGTCCCTAATCAGCCCTTGCCTCTCTAAATGCCTGTAGATCCTGTCTCTCAAAATACCTTCCAACAACTTACCCACCACAGATATATCTGAGTTAGTCGATATCAAATACCAGACATTGGCAACATAATATAAGAATCTGCCCATGAAGCCTGTGTTGGGCTTCCTGCTTCCTTAAAGCTGCATCTCAGTGTCCATCCCTCCATGCGCGGAAGAACATGTGGTGGAAGACACAGCTGCTGGTGCTGATGTTGTTACATTTCTTGTTGCTCATCAGAGGTCCAATTGAAATGTGTGCCAGGACGCACACAGACAGCTGAGAAAGGCAGATCAAGGCAAGTGAAATCTAAGACAGAGGAAGTGATTTTATAGAGGTGTGAAATCACCTGTACAGCAGTAGGGATAAACTCTCAGACGCAGTCCAATGAGCAACATTCTCTCACCAAGGCATGGTTGGAACAGTTTTGCTGTTTGAAAGTTTCCCACTCTATCAGTTTTACTGAAGAAATACTCCCCTTTCTACTGTTACCTACTTGGCCTCAGTGAGATGCAGTAAGGGAAACTTGCGTGCCGTCAGCTAGTAAAGCCAAAACGTTGAGTTAAATTCTGAGTTAATTACCTCTTTGCATATTGTAATGACTCACACAATGGCCTAATGCGGTTTCCCTCCCTCCCTGCAAACCTGTCTGGGTGGGAAGGTTCCTGACCCAAAACCGCTATTTGGGGTCTTATCTGCCCCTACACTCAGCCAAATCTGCCTCCCCTGTTGTACTCCTGGGATATCCACTCCATCGGACGAAGGAACAACGCTCCAAAAGCAATTGGCATTTGCTACCAAATAAACCTGTTGGACTTTAACTTGGTGTTGTTAAAACTCTTACTGTGTATACTCCTGGGAGTCAGTTGGTAAAGGAAGAAATTAAAGCCAGTCTAACTTTGAATAGATTTATTGACAGAGTGAGGCATTAGCAATTATGATGCGAAGACTTCTGAGAGTGAGGGAAACTAATAGGCTTTTATTCACAGAGAACAGGAGCACACCCTTGTAGCTGACCTGGTCTAGACTGAGGCAAGGAGGAGGGACCATCACCTTTATACCCCACTCTGGGTGGAAAGGGAGGGGTCTCAGGTGGAAAGGGAGGACTCTCAGGCCAGGTGCAGCATGGGTGTGTCCAGGCACATACATGTAGTAACAGTGGTTCACCACATTCACCCCACCTTTAAAAAGAGTCCGGCGGGGAGGGTGGAACCATATGTACAGGAGCATATATACATAGAAAAGTCACAAGCTGAGGTGAGGCATCGTCCCTTTTACAGGTTCAGCCTGTCGGGCGGCTTGACCAGTCGCTGTGACCGCCGCAGTACCGGTTGGGGGGTTGCTGCCGGTGGCAGGGTGGAGCCGCTCGAATCCGCCGTCGTCCCTTCTGGTCGGGTCCTGAGTGGTGACTCCGGGGGCTCAGGCGAGCTGCGTACAATAGGCAAAGATGTAAGCGGACCTGGTGCTACCTGAACAGAGGGGTTTAGGGGTGTGGGGTGGGGGGTCATGGTGGGCTCTGGGGCACCCGGAGGTGCCAGGTCCTGCATAGAGACCGTGTCCTCCCGCCCATCGTGGTATGCCACATAGGCATATTGGGGGTTGGGGTGGAGGAGCTGGACTTTTTCAACTAGGGGATCCGACTTATGGGGTCGTACATGCCTCCGGAGCAGAACGGGGCCTGGGTACGCCAGCCACGGCGGTAGTGGGATTCCCGCGGAGGACTTCCTCGGGAAAACAAACATCCGCTCGTGAGGGGTGGCATTGGTGGCCGTACACAGGAGGGACCGAATTGAATGCAGTGCATCGGGGAGGACTTCTTGCCAGCGGGAGACTGGAAGGCCTTTAGACCGTAGCGCTAGTAAAACAGCCTTCCAGACTGTCGCGTTCTCCCTCTCTACCTGTCCGTTACCCCTGGGGTTGTAGCTGGTAGTCCTACTCGAGGCTATGCCCTTGGCGAGCAGGTACTGACGCAGCTCATTGCTCATGAATGAGGATCCCCGGTCGCTGTGGATATAGTTGGGGTACCCGAACAGGGTGAAGAGGCCGTGCAGGGCCTTGACGACCGTGGTTGAGGTCACGTCCGAGCAGGGGATGGCAAAGGGGAATTGGGAGTACTCATCTATCACGTTGAGGAAATAGATGTTGCGGTCAGATGAAGGAAGGGGCTCTTTGAAATCGACGCTGAGGCGTTCAAAGGGGCAGGTGGCTTTGATGAGATGTGCCCGGTCCGGCCGATAGAAGTGCGGCTTACATTCTGCGCAGACTGGACAGGGTCTGGTTATAGACCGGAAGTCCTCAGCAGAATAGGGTAGATTATGGGCCTTAATAAAATGGTAGAGCCTGGTGACCCCCGGGTGACAGAGGTCATTGTGGAGAGTCTGTAGTTGGTTCACCTGCGCGCTAGCACATGTTCCGCGAGACAGGGCGTCTGAGGCTCATTGAGCTTCCTGGGCCGATATAAGATATCGTAATTGTAGGTGGAGAGCTCAATCCTCCACCTCAGTATCTTATCATTCTTAATCTTGCCCCTCTGCGTGTTGTTGAACATGAAAGCCACTGAATGTTGGTCCGTGAGCAAGGTGAACCGTCAGCCAGCTCGGTAGTGGCGCCAGTGTCGCACTGCTTCGACGATGGCCTGAGCCTCCTTCTCGACCGAGGAGTGTCGGATTTCCGAGCCCTGGAGGGTTCGTGAGAAGAAGGCCACGGGTCTGCCCGCCTGGTTGAGGGTGGCGGCCAGGGCGAAGTCAGACGCATCACTCTCCACCTGAAAGGGGATTGACTCGTCCACAGCGTGCATCATGGCCTTTGCGATGTCCGCTTTGATGCAGTTGAAGGCCGAGCGGGCCTCTCCCGACAGGGGAAAAAGGGTGGATTTGATAAGCAGACGGGCCTTATCCGCATAATTAGGGACCCACTGGGCGTAGTATGAGAAGAAGCCCAGGCATCTCCTCAGTGCTTTAAGCATGGTCGGGAGGAGAAGTTCCATAAGGGGGCGCATGTGGTCGGGATCGGGGCCAATGACCCCGTTTTCCACCACATATCCCAGGATGGCGAGGCAGTGAGTGCGGAGGACACACTTCTCCTTATTATAGGTCAGATTCAGGAGAGCGGCCGTACGGAGGAATTTGTTAAGGTTGGCGTCGTGGTCCTACTGATCATGGCCGCAGATGGTGACGTTATCCAGGTACGGAAAGGTAGCCCGCAGCCCGTTCTGGTCCACCATTCGGTCCATTTCGCGCTGGAAGACCGAGACCCCATTGGTGACGCCGAAGGGAACCCTAAGAAAGTGGTAGAGGCGGCCATCCACCTCGAAAGCCGTATATTTGCGCTCCTCCGGGCGGATGGGGAGTTGGTGGTAGGCCGATTTGAGGTCGATCGTGGAGAACACCCGGTATTGCGCAATCCGGTTGACCATGTCGGATGTGTGCGGAAGGGGATACGCATCCAGCTGCGTGTACCGGTTGATGGTCTGACTATAATCAATGACCATCCGGTGTTTCTCCCCAGTTTTGACCACTACCACCTGCGCTCTCCAGGGGCTGGTGCTCGCCTCAATGATCCCTTCCTTCAAGAGCCGCTGGACCTCGGACCTAATGAAGGTCCTGTCCCCCGCTCAGTACCGTCTGCTCTTAGTGGCAATGGGTTTACACTCGGGGGTGAGGTGTTCGAATAGCGGTGGGGGGGTGACTTGGAGGTTCGAAAGGCTGCAGGTGGTGCACGGTGGGTAGTCCAGGAACTGTGGGTTGCAGACCGAGATCGGGGAAAGGGGCCCATTGTACTGTAGTGTGACACTCTTAAGATGTGTCATGAAATCGAGGCCTAAGAGTACGGGAGCGCAGAGGTGTGGGAGCACCAGGAGCTTAAAATTTGCGTAATCGGTCCCCCGAACCGTAAGAGTCACCACACAGTACCCGATGACATCCACGGAGCGGGACTTTGAGGCCAAGGAAACGGTTTGTTTGACTGGCGATACCGAAAGGGCGTAGCGACGCACAGTATCGGGGTGGATAAAGCTCTCCGTACTCCTGCTGTCAAACAAACAATTTCCCGCGCGGCCGTTTACCTGTATGTCCATCATGGACCTGACGAGCTGATGTGGACGAGACTGGTCCAGCTGGATCGCTGCCACCGTAGATCCCGAAGAGTCATCAGCCGGCGTCCAAGATGGCGGCTCCCTTGTCTCGCATGCGGTCGGCTGCGTCCAAGATGGCGGCCCCCCTGACTCCCACGCGGCCGATGGCATCCAAAATGGTGGCTCCCCGGGCTCACACATGGTCGCTAGTGTCCAAGATGGCGGCTCCCTTGACTCCCACGCGGCTGATGGCGATTGGGTTTTGTGTTCCCTCGGGTCGCATGCTGCGCTATTCGGTTTCGACTTTGCCTTGCAGACTTTCGCGTAGTGGCCTTTCTTTCCACATCCTGAGCAGAACACCTCCCTTGTCGGGCAGCGTTGTCGGGGGTGTTTCGCTAGGCCGCAAAAATAACACTTCGGGGCTGCCGCGGCCGCGGCCGTTAAGTCACTGGTGGGGCGCTGTGTGGCGTAAGCCTGAGGCCCCTCTAGGTACTGGGATGATGGTGGCCGTGAGGCCCACGATGTCGCGTGATCGGGCGCGTACGCCTCGAGGTTACGTGATGCTACTTCGAGGGATTCAGCGAGTGCTACAGTTTTTGGAAGATCCAGCCCACCTTGTTCTAGCAGGCGCTGTCGAATATAGTTGGATGCGATGCCCGTAACGTAGGCATCGCAGATCAAGTCCTCTGTATACTGCGCAGTGGATACAGCCTTGCAGTTACAAGCCCTGCCGAGCGCACGTAGTTCGCGGAGGAACTGTGCGTTTGATTCTCCCGGCCGTTGTTTACAGGTAGCTAGCAGATGCCTGGCGTAGACTTCGTTCGTCTGTTGGCTGTATTGGCTCTTTAAGAGCGCTAGCGCATCAGCGTACGTTTCTGCGTCACAGATGGTGGCGAAAACTGCGTCGCTTACCCGGGCGTTGAGCACATGTAGCTTGTCTGCATCGGACCGGACGGCCGTGGAGGCTCCGAGGAAGGCTTCGAAGCACTTCAACCAGTGATTAAAGCTGTTGGCGGTCCCGGCGCTTGCGGATCCAGGTTTAGAGTATCAGGCTTTAAAAGTTGCTCCATTCCGGTTTTTCTTCTCTGTGAATAAAATTGATGCACTATCAATTACGACGCGAAGACTTCTGAGAGTGAGGGAAACTAATAGGCTTTTATTCACAGAGAACAGGAGCACACCCTTGTAGCTGACCTGGTCTAGACTGAGGCAAGGAGGAAGGACCATCACCTTTATACCCCACTCTGGGTGGAAAGGGAGGGGTCTCAGGTGGAAAGGGAGGAGCCTCGGGCCAGGTGCAGCATGGGTGTGTCCAGGCACATACATGTAGTAACAGTGGTTCACCACACAGAGTGAAACTTTCAGGTATAGACCTCCTGATTCCACCCCTTTGTCAATAAATGCCAATTTATATATGCTTAAGTAGCCATCCAATCAGAGCCCTCCGTCTGTATGTGCTTAACCTTAATTGGTACAATTAACATCTCTGCAGCAGTTAAAATTTTGATGAAAGTTTCTTTAAGCTGTTTATCACAGAGGTCAGTATGTCTGTTCTGGCCCGTTGCAAGAACAAACCCAACCAATTCTCCTACTCTTTCGCACAATCCCTATTTTTCCTTCACAAATACACATATCGAATTCCCTTTAACAAAAAATCTACTTCCACTGCCACCATATTAAAACAATTCTCCTCATCTCCCCTGGGGCTCTTTTCCCAATTATTTTTAATGTGCGCTCTCCAATCAAGAGGAGTTTCTCCTTATTTACTCTATCAAACTCCCACAGGATGTTGTCCCTGATCCACACCTCTGTCAAGACCTAACTATGCCATCAGAATTGTCCTTGTTCAGGATACAAAGTATTAGGGAGAGCGGGGTATGTATTTGGCCAAGCAAAAGCAAAATGTCATATTGATGTAAAGTTTTTTTTTATTCATTCATGGGACATGGGCATCATTGGCTGGCCAGCATTTGTTGCCCATCCCTTGTTGCCCTTGGAGGGCATTTGTGAGTCAACCACATTGCTGTGGCTCTGGAGTCACATGTAGGCCAGACCGGGTAAGGATGGCAGATTTCCTTCCCTAAAGGACATTAGTGAACCAGATGGGTTTTTCTGACAATTGACAATGGTTTCACAGTCATTAGTAGATTCTTAATTCCAGATATTTTTTATTGCATTCAAATTCCACGATCTGCCGTGGCGAGATTCGAACCCGGGTCCCCAGAATATTAGCTGAGTTTCTGTATTAATAGTCTAGTAATAATACCACTAGGCCATCACCTTGAATGTTTATTGATGCAAAAGTAGCAGTAAAATTTAGGAGATGCTAAAGATGTGAGGTGTCAGATGCCTTTCAGCAAAATATCTCAAACTAGTTTTCCTTAGCATCAGAACCTTAAGCTTCAGGGAGGCAATGCTGAAAAGGAATATTTATCTCTGAGATTGATAGAGTTTTCTAAGTGAAGAGCACCAAGGGACATGGGTCCGAGGCAGATGGATAAAGTTAGAGATTTGGAAAGCAGCAGGTTAGATAAATATTTTCCCTTATTCGGGTAAGTGTAGGAACAGTTTCTTTGGTGCTGACCTGCAGATGGCGCTTTTTACTCATTTATTGAATTTCCAGAATCACAAATGTCCTCTACTAATCAGATTTGCTGACGTGGTGTTGAGGGCAAAGATCAGTATGCCAAGTAAACTCCCGCCTAGAAAACTGAGTTTAAATATGCAGCCTACTCACAAATATATAGCACTGAAAGTTAAATCAGGGAATATCATTTACACCAAACCCTGGACATTCGTTCAGTGGTGACTATATCAAGAATAAAACAACATTTTGCAAGCACAGTTAGTTTCTGAATTTACTGCTAAAAATCACCTTTGATTTGCATTGTAACAACAGGAGAAGATATAAAAAGTTTTTTTCACACAGTAAACTATTGAAGGGCTGGCCGGTAGAGAATTAGTTATGTACTTGGAGAATAAGGGGAGTGTCAATGGGACTAATTGGATGGTTCTTTCAATGAACGGGAAGAGCCACAGTGGGTTGAATCTTTCGACATTATAAGATTCTATGAAATGAGTAATGCTTCATATTCGGAAAGTCTTTACACATCACTCCATTAACAATAACTTAAATTTACATAACAAATTTCTCAAAATATTTCACAGGAAGATGGAGGGTTGTGAGCAGAATGAGACAGGAGCAGCTGAGATTGGGAGAAATGTCTTTGCTTCGAGAGATGTGAATCTTTGGAATTCTCTCTTGCAGTGAGACATGGATGTTCTGATGTTAAAGCTATGGAGTGATAGGTTTTTACACTCTGAGGGAAGGATGTGAGAGTCGGGTGTGAAAGAGACATTGAAATTGGGATAGTCGCAGCCTTGTTAAATGGCAGGGCCATTTGGTCATGTGGTCCACTCCCATTTTTGACATTTATACATGAGAGAATTTGTGCATGAGCATGGTCTTGGTGTTGTGTGACCTGATGGTAGACACATTATTCGAGTCCGTCCAAGCTGTCGGTGATGTCATCGTCTTCTGAAGAATGCAACATGTGATTGGCTAGGACACCCACATAACTGGTAGTTCATAGAACCATAGAAAAGTACAGCTCAGAAACAGGCCTTTTGGCCCTTCTTGTCTGTGCCGAACCATTTTTTGCCTAGTCCCACTGACCTGCACTTGGACCATATCCCTCCACACCCCTCTCATCCATGAACCCGTCCAAGTTTTTCTTAAATGTTAAAAGTGACCCCGCATTTACCACTTTATCCGGCAGCTCATTCCACACTCCCACCACTCTCTGCGTGAAGAAGCCACCCCTAATATTCCCTTTAAACTTTTCTCCTTTCACCCTTAACCCATGCCCCCTGGTTTTTTTCTCCCCTAGCCTCAGTGGAAAAAGCCTGCTTGCATTCACTCTATCTATACCCATCAAAATCTTATGCACCTCTATCAAATCTCCCCTCATTCTTCTACGCTCCAGGGAATAAAGTCCCAACCTATTCAATCTCTCTCTGTAACTCAGCTTCTCAAGTCCCGGCAACATCCTTGTGAACCTTCTCTGCACTCTTTCAACCTTATTTACATCCTTCCTGTAACTTCATGTTATCATGGAACTCAACACTCGCCCATTCAAATTCCAGTGCTTGCCTTCACATGGGCTGCTCTGCGACAGTATTTTCCCAAGAGGCATCTGCAGTGCAAAGGTTTGAAGGGCTCTCTTTTGGGGCATCCTTGGGTCATTTGTACTGACCATCTTGATGTTGTTTCCCCTGAATCAGTTTCCCATTGAAGGTTTGTTTGGAAGGCATGGCCTGGCCATCCCAGGTGAATTTTTTGGAGGTTGGGTTTTGATGCTGTTGAACCCAGCACGATAGAAAACCTCATTGTTTGTGATTTTGTCCTGCTGGTGAATTCTCACGAGAGCTCTCAGATGTTTTTGATGGGAGTGTTGCAGAGCTTTGATGTGGCATGTATTGCAGAGCCAGGATTCTGCGCCACACAGAAGGCTGATAAAAGGACAGTGGCCTGGTGGAGTTTGATATTAGTCTGCAGCTTAATGCCATTCTGCTTCCAGACATGGTCAAGGTGTGGGCTATCTGGATATTTCCATCAATAGTGGCATCACCAGGGAACACAGAACCAAGGCATGAGAATATTTCTACTGCCTTGAGACTGACACCATCAGAGGCGATGCCTGCAGTTTCACAGTGTGTCTGATGCTGGCTAAACCATATCCTCAATCTTGGAGACACTGATTTGAAGACCAGAATTATTGGTAGCACTTGAAAGTTTACATAGAACATAGAACATAGAACAGTACAGCACAGAACAGGCCCTTCGGCCCACGATGTTGTGCCGAGCTTTATCTGAAACCAAGATCAAGCTATACCACTCCCTATCATCCTGGTGTGCTCCATGTGCCTATCCAATAACCGCTTAAATGTTCCTAAAGTGTCTGAGTCCACTATCACTGCAGGCAGTCCATTCCACACCCCAACCACTCTCTGCGTAAAGAACCTACCTCTGATATCCTTCCTATATCTCCCACCATGAACCCTATAGTTATGCCCCCTTATAATAGCTCCATCCACCCGAGGAAATAGTCTTTGAACGTTCACTCTATCTATCCCCTTCATCATTTTATAAACCTCTATTAAGTCTCCCCTCAGCCTCCTCCGCTCCAGAGAGAACAGCCCTAGCTCCCTCAACCTTTCCTCATAAGACCTACCCTCCAAACCAGGCAGCATCCTGGTAAATCTCCTCTGCACTCTTTCCAGCGCTTCCACATCCTTCTTATAGTGAGGTGACCAGAACTGCACACAATATTCCAAATGTGATCTCACCAAGGTCCTGTACAGTTGCAGCATAACCCCACGGCTCTTAAACTCCAACCCCCTGTTAATAAAAGCTAACACACTATAGGCCTTCTTCACAGCTCTATCCACTTGAGTGGCAACCTTTAGAGATCTGTGGATATGGACCCCAAGATCTCTCTGTTCCTCCACAGTCTTCAGAACCCTACCTTTGACCCTGTAGTCCACATTTAAATTTTGTTTGCCATAATCTGACGGTTTTCCTTGCTGTGGGTGACGAGAGCACCTTCTCTGCCTACAGAAGCTCTCTGTATACTGCCTCTGATTGAAGAGTATCCCTGAATGGAATCTCATGTTGATGCCAGTCGGCGTGACTCTGGTGGCTGCTTCAAGCATTTCAGCAAAGAAGACATCAAAGAGTTGGGGAGCCATGATGCATCCTTGCATTAGGCAGCTGCAAATGGATTCAACATTTTGTCTGGCACAGAAATGCCATTTTGCAGGAGGTGTAAGATTTTGACAAACTTGTTCAAATGTCTTAGCTTGGAAAGCAAGAGCTGATGAGATGCAAAAGGTTGTGAATGTAGCCCAATCCATCACGCAAACCAACCTCCCATCCTTTGACCCTGTCTACACTTCCCGCTGCCTCGGCAAAGCAGCCAGCATAATTAAGGACCCCACACACCCCAGACATTCTCTCTTCCACCTTCTTCCATCGGGAAAAAGATACAAAAGTCTGAGGTCACGTACCAACCGACTCAGCTTCTTCCCTGCTGCTGTCAGACTATTGAATGGACTTACCTTGCATTAAGTTGATCTTCCTCTGCACCCTAGCTATGACTGTAACACTACCTTCTGCACTCTCTCCTTTCCTTCTCTATGAACAGTATGCTTTGTTCATATAGCGCGCAAGAAACAATACTTTTCACTGTATGTTAATACATGTGACAATAATAAATCAAATCAAATCAAGAGCCTTAGACCATCCGACTCACTCTGCCAAAAGTTAAATCTATGAACAGCAGATAACCATGCTGATGTTGCTCTCTGCACTTTTCTTGTCTTGTTGCGAACACCATATCAGTTGTCCCATGGTCAGCCCTAAAACCACATTGTGATTCCAAATGAATCATCAACATTGTTTAGTTGACAGTTTAATAGAATCATTGTCAGGATTGTCCCTGCGGCTGAGGGCAGATTTACTCCTCAGTTAGTACATTTTTGGATTGGTTCCGCTTTCAGATGCCAACCTTGAGGCCCAATGAAACCTTTTCCTGATCCCTTGTAGATGGTTGTAAGTTTGTGAATAAGCTCTATACTATTACACTTCCAAATCTGTGCTGGAATGTCATCTGGACCAGGGGCCTTGCCATGTTTGGTTGGTTTGATTCTCTACAGTGAAGGAGGAGAGATTTCCTTTCCCAGGTAGTTGCAATTTGCTGAACTGTGGGGATCTCTGCTTTTCCATTCCAGCTGCTTAGCAATGATTGGTCTATTATCATCAATTATTAGGATAGAAGTGGGTGGGGTTTCTACAGCCTCCACACTTGTAAAAACACAAGTTATACCTCTAGCTAGATCTTGCATCTCATCAGCTTTACATTTGATGATTGCTCTGCATTTCTCCCAGAATGCTCTGAGTTTGTTTCGCAACAGTTGCTGGAAATCTCCGATGACGCCCACGGCTGGGATTCTCCAGTACCACTGCAATGAATGGAGAAATGAATGAGATCAGAGAATCCTGCCCAGTGGTGGGGTACAATGTGTAGAATGGTTGAAGGTGAATTAGCCTGTCGTCTTTAATGGAAACTACTGTTGAGGGAGATAGGAAACGGGCTGTTGCCATTATGGGGTGCAAATCAGTCATTGCCACACAAAATGGTGACTGAAATTATTAATTTGTCTTTTCACCCCAAAGAAACCAGTGAATTGTCCAATGCCAATGTGATTCTGGCTCAGATACTAAAATGGGCTTTTGGTCTATGGATATGATAATGAGGTGCCTAATTTCTATTTTAAGACCACGCTGCCTGGACAGAGTGAACCCAACTCTAGTTTAGTCTCCATTACATATAAAACGTGCTTTGGCATTTACATTATTTTCTCATGAAGCAGGGGACAGTTACCATCCAAGTTGCATTCTGCAGTGTTAAGCCTCCCTGTTTCATCTCCATAATGAATGGCTAACAGCCTGGATAATTCACACTGCTTTTCCATTTCCTGTTATTCACAATATAAGTGACCTCCCATTTCCCACACTGCATTGTTGATTGAACAGACTGAAGCTATCTTCTCCACAGCAACAGCCTCAGAACACTTTACAAAGTTAAAATTAATTCAAGTGCTCAGGATTAAACAGCAACCTTTGTGTTAACTGTCTGTTCAACTGGCCATTTCTCTCTCCCCTTTGATACATTATTTTGATGTCTTTGATAAAGGGAACCCTCACTGTAACTCCTTTCAATATCCCCTTGAATCCAATTACCAAACTAAAGGACCAATTTCACAAATGTGGAAGTTAAAGGTTATGAATTCCAGTAAAGAGTCTGGGAAGTTCTATCTAACACCTCACCTCACTGACCTTGTGGACTGAAACTCAATCTCCTCCAAGCCCTGTGGATTCCCAATGTAATGAGCTGAATTTCCTGGCCCCTGGACACTGAATTGAAGGTGAGTAATGGGCGGGGTTTGGGTTGAGGTTGTGAGGGGGAGGGGTGTGGGGGGGCTGGATGACCTCCCATGCATTCCTGCCTTGGGGGGCACTGTCCCAGGACAGGCTGGAATCAGGGTCAGCTGTCTGTTCCATGGAGGCAGGCAGACAATTAGGTCCCATTTAGGGGCCATTTGGTGTTGGAGTGGCCACCTGCCAAGTGTTGAGGACCCCAGCATTATCTCATTGAAGGTAACCTCATGACAACAGGCTGTAAACCTCTAAGACTCTAAAACAGGTTAGGTGCCCATTGGGGATGGAGACATCCCACCCCAGTGACCATGGGGATCAAAGACAGTAACTGTCACTACTCCTGTAAAGAGGATCGTCCTCCATCCCAAAGGCTCTACTGGCTTTTAGCCTCCATGTTGGGAGGCCCTCATGCTCACCTGCTGTCCCAATATCACTGCCGACCCTCTGAAAGGGCCTCTGGTCTCAGGAACCTGCCACTATCCTTAACTGGACAACAAGGGTACAAGTGAGTCAGTGAGGAGAGCACCTTCTAGATGGTTATAGCAGTGAGTGGGCAGATTCAGGTGTCCCACATGAGCCTCATGTTGGAGTCATGACATCTACTGAACATTCAGCCCAAATGGACTGGATTCTGAAACAGAAACAGAAAATGCTGGAAAATCTCAGTGGGTCTGGCAGCATCTGTGGAGAGACAGTTGAACCAACGTTTTGAGTGAATATTGTAATAATTAGTTATTTCTCAGATTACATTTTTAAGCCGGTTGATTCAATGATGTGACCCTTAATATCAAAGTGTAATTTTGTGAAACACAAGAATCCAAATTGGAATCTGCTCAAACTCTGAAAAAAGACCAGTACTGCCACTGGGTATCTTAACCCTCGCTGCTGTCCATCCAATAGCAGTTTTATAATCTCGTGATGGACAAAAACGTGAAGAAACTGAGGCCAATTCAGGGATAAAAAGAATTCCGGAAAATTCCTCCCTGGACCTGAAGCCAATTCAAAACAACTTGCAGATCCATCTCCCTAACAGCCTCCTTCAGAAACTTGTTCCCTTTTGAACATTTATACTGATTCATTCACTCTATAAATCTGCAACTGAACTGATGTAATAGTTTAAAAAAACCCTTCAGAAGATAGAAACCAAAACTGCAAATATTTGGGATCAATCCCCACCAACTGTAGGAAGGAATAAAGATCCTGTTTTATTTTAATGTGAACAGTTTAGGCAGCTGAACAAATCTCAAATCCATGTTTCTGTAACATAGGATCATAGAATGGTCACAGTGCAGAAAGAGGCCATTTAGCCCATTTAGTCTGCACCAACTCTCCAAAAGAGCATCTTACCCAGGCCCATCCCGACCCTGTAGCCCCATCCATTTACCCCACTAATCCCCTTAATCCGCACATCTTTGGACACTAAGGGGCAATTTAGCATGGCCGATCCCCCTAACCCACACATCTTTGGAGTGTGGGAGGAAACCGGAGGAAACCCACGCAGACATGGGGAGAACCTGCAAACTGCACACCTGTGTGGGATTGAACCCAGGTCCCTGGTGCTGTCAGGAGGCAGTGTTGTGCCACCATGCTGCATCTGGAATTTAAAAGAAAAACAAACCTTCAGGAAGTAGCACAGCACAGGGTTAACGCATCGCAAGGAATCAAATGCAACCAATTCCTTTTACGGGAGAGTTGCTCCCTCAGCCTCCCTCCCACTAAATTTCAAGCAACTGCCTGATGTTAGCAGGGACCGGCTACATTCTGGACAGCATCTGGTCAGAGAAGTTTGTTCTAATGAAGGTTCTGAGGGACTGGGACGGGTCTGATTGCAGAAAGTGGATGAGACATTGCTCCAGATGTGAAGGCAGTAACTAAGCCAAATGTCCGGATATTTCACTGAGATTCTTGCTGCCAAAGGCCTTCTCTCTGTCTCCACTTTCTGACTGTGTTTCCCCCGGTTGCTGCTTCGTGTCACTTGTATCACAGAGAGAGCCACATGAACATTGAACAAGTGACTAGATAAAAATCCCCAGCTACAGCAGGGAGACGTCGCGAGCGGAACAGAATGAGACATTCTCTCTCTACATGGGGAAGTGAATGCGAAGCAGCCCAGTTTGGAAAGTGTACAGCAGCAGCCTCCACTGCAGGGTGTGTTTTTCATTTTAAAAAGGAAGGTAGAGTTTGACTTTGCAGCGTTTGAGGAGCTGGCGATTAATAGCGGAGATTCCGGGAGTTCGCGGTTCAGATGCTGCCTCCTGGCCTCAAGGGACCGGATCAGAGGCTGATGCTCACTCTCCTGCAGCCCCTGGACCTTCCTGCAGCCGCCAGAGTTTCGGCAAAGGGGCTGAAACTGATCCCATCGCCATTCCCTGGACAAGTATTCTGCTGAACGGACATTTTCCTGACTTCTCAACTCTGCTCTGACGTGGCATTTTGTCTCGATTTCTTCCCCGTCCCTCCCTCTGCCTGGAATAGTTGTATTTTTTCCTGTTGAGACATTTTGCTGCTTTCTCCCACACCTGGAGATCCTTTCCCTCTGCAGCTTCTTCGGCAGCACTATGGGCTTTCCCTCTCCATGGCTACTTTTCCTGGGGGATCCGGCTTGATAGGGTGGGATTACCCCCTTTCCAGCTGCTCCCTGCTCACATCATAACCGCCTGCTCTTGCTGTATACCCCAAACTGCAGCCACCCCCAACCCTGAGGACCTGATTCCCCAGCCCTTAGGATTTAATTCCCCAATCCTGAAGATTTCATTCCCCAATCCTGAGGATTTCGTTTCCCATCCCCGAAGACCCTATTCCACAAACCCAATTCCCCAAATTCTGCAGAGTGGATCGCAATCTCCAAGTTCCTAATCATTGAAGTTTGTTCCTGCATCCTGCTCTCTGTGGATTTTTCGACTCGGATTCTCTACCCCCCCCCCCCCCCCCAGACTGGACAATGGCCTCTGGTGTGAGGAAGGTTGTGAAAAGTGAGAAAGTGGATGAAGCTCAGGCTTTAGCCAGGAACTGTGCAGGAAGACCAGACTTCCAGCCCTGTGATGGTCTCTCTATCTGTGCTACCCACAGCCATGGCAAATGCTTCAAACGGCACTGGTGCTGCCACTTAGGATGGTGTCATTGTAAGTAATATTCATTACTGCTCATCAATGTTTTTGTGCGATTAGCTAATGCAAAATGCCAGTTAACATTCTGCTGAGGTCTGTATTGATGCTGTCATTGGCTAATTCGGTGTATATTCCTCAGAATATTTCTGGAGAATCTTGAATTCTCATCACCTAAGTCCCTCTGGTTGTTGGAACCAGGATAACTGGAGCTTGTAGGATCCCATTTGTGAATCAGATTTTAAAAATGCCTGGCCATCATCCAATCTCTAAGTTAGGAAAGCAAGCTCGTAATAACTGCATGGACGGAATGTTTACAACATATCTTGCTGTGGTGTTGGGGGTCATACTCACCTTGCTACAGGTTAGGTTTTTAAGACAATATTTTATTCCCAGTGGCCTGTGAATAGCTTCCACAAGGGGACTGTGTCTCTTCATTTCAATGTGCCATTTTCCAATTCTACCCTGCCACCTTCATCTGTGGACCACACTCAGTCGGTGATTTCCCATGGCAACCTCACGGGAGCACAGTGGTTTTTTAAATAAGTGAACATTAATATGAGTGATTTTTTGAGAACACAAAGCAGCAACGATTGATCACTATGATCCTGGTGGCTTGTTGGATAATGGCAGCACATCCCAATGGGCTGAAGGGCCTCATCTGTACTGTATGACTCTGCGACACAGTAGTACAACAATGGGCAAATTGGTCTCATCCTGCTCACTATTTAAATGGTAATGGTTCATAGGGTTATGGGGAGAAGGTAGGAAAATGGGGATGAGGAGCATATCAGCCATGATCGAATGGCAGAGCAGACTCGATGGGCCGAATGGCCTAATTCTGCTCCTATATCTTGTGAACTTATGAACTTAGAATCTGAGCTTTTCCTGTTGGGGATTTTTCCCTCAGTCCCATGAGGAGAAATTGGTCAGGCTTAGTCAAACTGGATAGCATTTCACGTGCGAGGAATTGAACACATCTGGTTGAGAACAGGATTCTCCCACCCTCTGTCCACGGTCAAAGTGTCTCTCGACACACATTCCCTAAGCAGACACTTGAGCAAGACTGTTGTGGTGATCCATCAGAGGTCCATCACTCAGTGAATCCCTGACTTCAGGGGAGGGAGGTTAAGAGCAGAGGAACAATCTGGAAGAGGGAACAACTTAAACACCACAAAGAGAAACTGGAATTTTGATCTTACTTCCAAAGTTCATTGGGACTTTGGTATTGTGACAATGGTATGACAATCACTCAATGCCAACTCCCACACCTTAAATAAAAATAGATCATTCTGGAAATAAAGACAAAGTCTGTCAAATAAAGACAAAGTCTGAAAGATAAAAGGTAGGTTATTGTTTTAAAAGGGGGACCCGTTCCTCAGGGCGGGCTGCTGCTGTGCATTTCTAAGAGTTTTGTTTTTATCTCAGGTTTTCGTGACTTGTCATTTCCCCAATCATCTCCGTGCATTTCGTTTGATTTTAATCCACCGGGGGTCCCGGAGCAGCATTAGAAACTAGTGTGAGTTCATAACTCAGCTCAGGAAACACAGACTGCAAAGTAGGAAAGGTAAGAGAGGAGGGAATCAGTCAGTTACCAGCTCTGACAAGACTGGGGACCTAATTTATGTCGGATGCAGAGGAAAAGGAAGGGGAAGTTGAACTGAATTTATCACAGTCGTAACTGAATCACATAAACATTTACATCCTGCACATCCTGGTCTGGGAATTTTGGCTGCAGCACCAGCCAGTCATTGTTGCTGTTAAATCCTGAGACTGCAGAACTTCACAGAATCACAAAATGGTTCCTGAACAGAAGGAGCTGGCCCTCTGGAAGAGCAGTTCACCCATCCATTCTCCTGCACAATCTTCCTTTCCTGAGAATAATCCAATTCCCTCTTCAATGTCTCAATTAAACCTGCCAACGCCAGGGCAGCGCGTTCCAGATCGCAACCACTCACTGCCTGAAAGAGTTTCTCCTCATGTCGCCATTGCTTCTTTGGCCAATTACCTCAAATTTGTGCCCTCTCGAGCTCAATCCCTCCACCAATAGGAACAGTTTCTCCCTATCTAATCCGAGCAGGCCTCCCATGATTTTGAATTCATCAGTCAAATCTCCTCTCAACCTTCATTTTTCTGAGAAAAACACTGGTAACTTCTCCATTCTATCTTTATAACTGAAGTTCCTCATCTCTGGAACCATTCTCGTGAATCTTTTCTGCACTCTCTCTAATGTTTTCACATCCTACCTAAAGTGTGACACTCAGAACTGGACACAATGCTCCATCTGAGGGTAAAACCAGTATTTTACACAGGTTTGTCATAACCTCCTTACTCCGGTACTCTATGCCCCTATCAGTAAAGCCGAGGACACTGTACGCTTTATTAACTGCTCTCTCAACCTGTCCTGTCACTTTCAATGATATATGTACATTCACACCCAGGTTCCTCTGCTCCTTTAGTACAGACTCCTGTATTTGATATTGTCTCTCCACATTCTTCCTACCAAAATGAATAATTTCACACTTTTCTGCTTTACATTTAATCTGCCACTTGTCTTCCCATTCCAACAACCTCTCTATAGTCTTTTCAACTTCCACATTATCTTCCTCACAGTTCACAACACTTCCAAATTTTGTATTTTTACAAAACTCAAAATCCTTAACGAAATCAGTCATGGGCAGTTTGGGGACCGTTGCTATGGGCTTCAGGCCTTCTGTGCAGGCACCAGCTGGGGAAAGGCAACAAATGCATAGAAACCGGCCCAAATGAACAGAAGGAAAGGAAAGAAGTGAAACATGGCAAAATCCTTGGATTCATCTTGTCTGGTCCTGGTGCCTTATCAACTTTAAGTACAGACAGGCTATCCAATATCTGCTCCTTATCAATGTGAAACCTTTCTAGTGTCTGAGCTACCTCCTCTTTACCATAACATGCTCACCATCTTATTTCTTGGTAAAAACAGATGTTAGTATTAATTTAATGCCACAATCATGCCCCATGGATAAATCCTCAATTTGGTCCCGAATCATCTTTCCTCTTTTTTAATCATCTTTTACTGTTTAAATGCGAATACATGACTTGGGATTCCGTTTTATGATTGGCTGTCTTTTCTCTCTCTCAGCTTCTCTTGTTTAATATTTTACTTCCCCGCTGAACCTTCTATATTCAGCCTGGTTCTGGGTTGAATTGCCCACCTGAATCTGTTGTAAACTCACTTTTTGTTCTTCATCTTGATCTCTCTTTTATCATTCTGTGAGCTCTGCATTTGTTTATCCCAACCTCCACCCTTCTTGGGAATATACCTTGACTGCTCCCAAGCCATTTCTTCTTTCAAGGTAGACCATTATTTGGTTACAATCTTGCCTGCCAACCTTTGACACTATGTTTTCTGGGACAGATCGTTCTTATCCCATTGAAGTTGGTTTAGCCACAGTTAATTATTCTTACTTTAGATTGTTCCTTGTCCTTTTCCATAGTCAGCCTCAATCTTATGATACAATCATCACACTTCCCTAAATGCTCTCCCACTGACACTTGATCCACCTCATTCCTCAGAACCAGGACTAGTTGTGTCTCCTTTCTCATTGGACTGGAAACAAACTGCTGTAGAAAGTTTTCCTGAACACACTCTAGAAACTCTTGCCTCTCTCTGCCCTTTACACTCCTATCCCAGTCTATATTCAGATTATTAAAGTGTCCCATTATAAATATCCTATCATTTTTGCTCCTCTCTGTAATTACCTTTCAAATTTGTTCCTCTAAATCTTTCCGCCTAGTTGGCTTATCGACCACACCAAGAATTGGAAATGCATCTTTTTTGTTCCTTAGCTTTAGCCAGGTAGATTCTGTCCTTGAACCCTCCGGAACATCCTCTCTCTCCAGTACCACCACCACTCCCCCTTTCCTAACACCCAGTGTCCAGGAATATTTAACACCCAGCCCTGCCATTCTTTGAGCTAGATTTCTGTTATTTCCATAACAGTGTACTCCCATATTCCCACATGGCAATCTGTATCTATAAGTCACCATTCTTATTTACCACACAATCCCACAATGACCCCGATTTAGACTTTATTGTTCTCTCACTGACTATGAGACTCACCTAATAACTTACTATTTCCTACCCGAGTACTGATTGTCTCTCCCAGTATTCTTCTCCAATATAAACCCCTGTCTCCCACACACCTCCAAATTAGTTTAAACCCTCCCCAATTGTAGTAGCAAATTGCCCCGCGAGGATATTGGCTCTGCCTAGGTACAGCCTTTCCAGCCTATACACATCCCATCTTTCCCAGGATTGATCCCAAAGGCCTAGAGTCTATAGCCTTCTGTCCTGCAACATCTTTTCAGCCTCACATTCATTTGCTTACCTTTCTATTTCTACGCTCACTTGCATGTTGTACGAGTAGTTTTTTTATTCATTCATCCATGTTGCTGGCTAGGCCAGCATTTGTTGCCCAATCCTAGTTGCCCTTGAGGAGGTGCTGGTGTGTAGTAGAAACTTTCACAGTGCTGTTCGGAAGTGAGTAATCTGGAGATTACTACTTTTGAGGTACTCTACCAATCTCCCTACACCCTGACTGCAGGACCACATCCCACTTTCTGTCTGTGTCATTGGTACTGATGTGGACCATGACTGTTAGCTGTTCACCCTCCCCCGTCAGAGCACTCTGCAGCTGCTCAGTGACATCTTTGATCCTGTCACCATGAAGGCAGCACACCATCCTGGATTCACCTATGTGGCCACAGAAACGCCTGTCTATTCCCCTAACCTTCAAATCACCAATCACTATTGCTCTCTCGGTCGTCGTTGTAACCCCCTCTACAGCTGAGCCATGGTGCCATGGGCTTGGCTCTGGCTGCACTCCCCAGATGAACCATCAGTATTCAGAACCAAAACTGGTTGGAGAGTGGGACTCACTCTGGGGATTCCTGCTCCACCTGCCTGTTCCTTTTTAACTGCATGGTGCTTACTTCAGTCTCTCTCTCCCTGCATACTCTTAAGCTTAGTGAGACCTCAGTCACAGGCAGATTAATTGCCTAATATTAATAATATGAATCAAACTGGATTAGATGGAAGTCAAACTGTTAAACTTCATCAAAGATTGGGCACAGAATTGGTTTAACAGTTTAATATAACATCTGAAACTGGACCTAATTGAAGAACAGTTTGTGGTGGTTTGACCATTTTGAGTAAGTTACACTTTGCGACCCAATGAAAAGCCTAAGTTCCAGCATCAGAAACACCGACCCCTGAATGGACCAGGCATAGTTAGATTTTATACTCAAACTCTCTCTGCTCCCAAATTCCTCTTCAACACAACAGCATAAACCTCTGAAAATCACTCTCCATTAGGACATTCCAGTGTTCACACCAACCTTCCTGAGAATCATATTGTCATTAAATATTCAAATAGCTGCGGGTTGATGCTTGCCAAGTGGACGGTGAATTTAGATTACCCAAAGTGGTTTCACATTGGAGAGGAGATTTATCCAATCATTCAGAGAGGAATATGAACCAAGACCCCAAAGGTCAAAGGCCACTCACTGCATCATCAAATACAGATAATGAAAGTAATCCACAACATTGAGCAATAATCAGCTTTCATGGAATGTGTGTTTAAATTTCCTCAATCGAAACCCAGTTTACAACAAGTAAAAATTACAACGTCAGCAGATCTTTAAGACATGTAATAAGTCAGATCTGATAGCTCTACAACCCTATGGCTTTAAGATATATATTACACCCACTGCTGATTGGCTGCAGGAAGAGAGAATCTATTGAAATACAAGCTAATAAGGGATGCAGCAGTTGTCATGGTATTCTGGAATATCCTTTATGGAGAAACATTTCATCAAACCATCATTCTGGAACATTGCCGGGTAATTCTTTGGCAAACATCATCGACACTAGCAGTTTCCCTTCTCTATCTGCCCTCAGTGTGGTGTCTCTCCAGTTTCCGCTCTCTATCTGCCCTCAGTGTGGTGTCTCTCCAGTTTCCACTCTCTATCTGCCCTCAGTGTGGAGTCTCCTCAGTTTCCACTCTCTATCTGCCCTCAGTGTGGAGTCTCTCCAGTTTCCACTCTCTATCTGCCCTCAGTGTGGAGTCTCTCCAGTTTCCGCTCTCTATCTGCCCTCAGTGTGGAGTCTCCTCAGTTTCCACTCTCTATCTGCCCTCAGTGTGGAGTCTCCTCAGTTTCCGCTCTCTATCTGCCCTCAGTGTGGAGTCTCCTCAGTTTCCGCTCTCTATCTGCCCTCAGTGTGGAGTCTCCTCAGTTTCCACTCTCTATCTGCCCTCAGTGTGGTGTCTCTCCAGTTTCCACTCTCTATCTGCCCTCAGTGTGGAGTCTCCTCAGTTTCCACTCTCTATCTGCCCTCAGTGTGGAGTCTCCTCAGTTTCCGCTCTCTATCTGCCCTCAGTGTGGAGTCTCCTCAGTTTCCACTCTCTATCTGCCCTCAGTGTGGAGTCTCCTCAGTTTCCACTCTCTATCTGCCCTCAGTGTGGAGTCTCCTCAGTTTCCGCTCTCTATCTGCCCTCAGTGTGGAGTCTCTCCAGTTTCCGCTCTCTATCTGCCCTCAGTGTGGAGTCTCCTCAGTTTCCGCTCTCTATCTGCCCTCAGTGTGGAGTCTCTCCAGTTTCCGCTCTCTATCTGCCCTCAGTGTGGAGTCTCCTCAGTTTCCGCTCTCTATCTGCCCTCAGTGTGGAGTCTCCTCAGTTTCCGCTCTCTATCTGCCCTCAGTGTGGAGTCTCCTCAGTTTCCGCTCTCTATCTGCCCTCAGTGTGGAGTCTCCTCAGTTTCCACTCTCTATCTGCCCTCAGTGTGGTGTCTCTCCAGTTTCCACTCTCTATCTGCCCTCAGTGTGGAGTCTCCTCAGTTTCCACTCTCTATCTGCCCTCAGTGTGGAGTCTCCTCAGTTTCCGCTCTCTATCTGCCCTCAGTGTGGAGTCTCCTCAGTTTCCACTCTCTATCTGCCCTCAGTGTGGAGTCTCCTCAGTTTCCACTCTCTATCTGCCCTCAGTGTGGAGTCTCCTCAGTTTACGCTCTCTATCTGCCCTCAGTGTGGAGTCTCTCCAGTTTCCGCTCTCTATCTGCCCTCAGTGTGGAGTCTCCTCAGTTTCCGCTCTCTATCTGCCCTCAGTGTGGAGTCTCTCTAGTTTCCGCTCTCTATCTGCCCTCAGTGTGGAGTCTCCTCAGTTTCCGCTCTCTATCTGCCCTCAGTGTGGAGTCTCCTCAGTTTCCGCTCTCTATCTGCCCTCAGTGTGGAGTCTCCTCAGTTTCCACTCTCTATCTGCCCTCAGTGTGGAGTCTCCTCAGTTTCCACTCTCTATCTGCCCTCAGTGTGGAGTCTCCTCAGTTTCCACTCTCTATCTGCCCTCAGTGTGGTGTCTCTCCAGTTTCCGCTCTCTATCTGCCCTCAGTGTGGTGTCTCTCCAGTTTCCACTCTCTATCTGCCCTCAGTGTGGAGTCTCCTCAGTTTCCACTCTCTATCTGCCCTCAATGTGGAGTCTCCTCAGTTTCCGCTCTCTATCTGCCCTCAGTGTGGAGTCTCCTCAGTTTCCACTCTCTATCTGCCCTCAGTGTGGAGTCTCCTCAGTTTCCGCTCTCTATCTGCCCTCAGTGTGGAGTCTCCTCAGTTTCCACTCTCTATCTGCCCTCAGTGTGGAGTCTCCTCAGTTTCCACTCTCTATCTGCCCTCAGTGTGGTGTCTCTCCAGTTTCCGCTCTCTATCTGCCCTCAGTGTGGAGTCTCCTCAGTTTCCACTCTCTATCTGCCCTCAGTGTGGTGTCTCTCCAGTTTCCACTCTCTATCTGCCCTCAGTGTGGTGTCTCTCCAGTAGCCCAATGCAGAGGCGCTTCATCAGGTGCAGCTAACCATTGAATGTTGGCAGAATAATCTCCCATGAGAGGTGCTGCAGATGATCTCCAGCTAGTTCGTAACTAATATCCATACCAATACAGTCCTAACAGAAGGAAATAATTGAGAAAGTGTCTTTCATGAACTCAACGCAAAATATTTTACAGCTTTGAAGAATAACTGCCACCGCTCCCCCCCGACCAACAGCAATCTGGTAATGGCCATTTCATCTGTTTGTGATGTTGGTGAATGGGTAAGTATTGGCCAGGACACCTGGCAGATTTCCCTAACAGCCAGACCAGACCTTGGTTCAATGTTTCATCCTTAAGACAGCATCTCTGACAATGCAGCTTTCCAATCCCCCTCTCTATCCCAATTCCAGTCCCCATTGTCAGACCTTGCTGGGAAAAGTAAACTCATCTCAGACTGGGATTCAAACCTGGAACTTTCTAATATTTTCTAAGTGCTCGACCAGACAGGAAAACTGTTGTGTAGCTGGCTCACTGCACTGCCAGCTGTGCTCTCCAGATTTTCCAGCGGATACTTAAAAAAAAAAGCTGGAGGTGTGTCTCTCACTGTTACGCTGGTGAGGCGGAACCTGATCCAACTAATGATTTATACAGGTTTGTTATAACTTCCTCACCTCTGTACATCGTGCCTCCACTTATAAAACCATAAATCCTGTTGCTTCTTTAACAACATTGGGCCTGGTTTTACCATTTTCATTCTAAGTGCTGAATCTGGGTGTAATTCAGATCCGACTTGGAAAGCTGCTCCCAGGAGCCCCCCATACACACTCAGCCTGAAAAAAAATCGTGGGTCTGAATCGCGCTGTGGGCGGGGCTTATCGCGCCCGAAACGATCGGAGCTCTGAACTGCGCGTGTGCAGTTAGAAAAACATTTGAAAAAGTGCGCCCGTGTCAGATCGCTCCCGGGCCGCAGAAAGCGGAGAAAGCGGCGCGGGAGCGAAAAGCGGGAGCGATGGCCCCCACACACATCACTGTCCCCCTTATCCACCAACCCCCCCCCCTGTTACCCAGACCGATCGCGACCCCCAGCCCCCTTCCTCCCCACCAATCACCCGCAGAGTGGCAACGGACCCCCCTGCCCCCGCCACCCCATCCCCAAAGAGAATGATCTGGCCTCACTCCCCCGCCCCTCCCCCCGCCCCCCACCCCAGAGAATGATCTGGCCTCACTCCCCCCCCACCCCCGCCACTCCCCCAGAGAATGATCTGGCCTCACTCCCCCAACCGCCCCCCCCCCAACCCCCAGAGAATGATCTGACCTTACTCCGCGCCCCTCCCCCCCCCCCCCCCCCCTCAGAGGTACATCTGACCCATCTCCTCCTCCCTCCCCACCCTCTCAACAGAGAATGATCTGGCCCATCACCCTTCCCCCCCCGTCAACCAGAGAATGATCTGCCCTCCTCCCCCCCCCCCGCAACCAGACAACGATCGCCCCCCCCCAACCAGACAACGATCGACCCTGCCCCCCCCAACCAGAGAATGATCTGCCCTCCTCCCCCCCCCCCGCAACCAGACAACGATCGCCCCCCCCCCCCCAACCAGACAACGATCGACCCTGCCCCCCCCAACCAGAGAATGATATGCCCTCCTTCCCCCCCCCCCCCCCCCCCCCCACCACCACCAGACAACGATCGGGCCTTCCTCCTCCCCCGACCAGAGAATGATCTGACCCACCTCCCTCCTCCCCCCGACAACCGATCTGAGTCAGAGAGCCGTTGGAAGCTCTTCAGCAGCTGGAGCGCCAGATTCAGACTTTTATTCAGCAGGTTCCGGATTGGCAGACGCGGTGGTAAAGGGGGAAATGCTGATGAAGTTGGGCGGGCAGTTCATTAATTCAATTTAAATGCATGCAAATGGGTTTCGGTAAAGTTTCAATCTGCGTGGACACGGGCGCGGATCGCGTTAATGGCCTCTCACCCGACTACCACATTTTCGCGCCCAAAAACGGGCGCGACGCAATGGTAAAATTGGGCCCTTTATGACCTGCCCATTGAACGATTTCTGTGTGTGAATCCCTATCTCAGCCCATTTTGGAACCCCATTTGTACCATTTTGTTTAAACTGTTGTGATCAGTTTTTTCCACAGTGTTACATTTCACATGTTGCTGTGTAAATTTCATGTGCCACGTATCTGGTCATTTCACAAGTCTGTCAATGTTCTTATGAAATTTGCTGCTGTCCTTCCCACTGTTCACTACAAGTCTAAGTTGTATGTGGTGTGTAAACTTTGTAATTGTGCTTTTATACCCATGCCCAAGTCATTAATATATATCAAAAGGAGCAATGGTCCCAATACTGCCCCCTGGGGGACATCACGGTTTACTTCCCTCCAATTTGACATTGAACCATTCACCAGTATTTTCTTGTTATTTGTCTCTTGCCCAGGCTGCCAATGTCCCTTTGATCTCATGGGCTTCCGTTTTTCTAATTGGATAATTCATTATTTGGCACTTTATCATTGTTGGTTATGATCATAGGGTGGCACAGTGGTTAGCACTGCTGCCTCACAGCGCCACAATTCCAGGCTTGGGAGGTGTGGAGTTTGCACATTCTTCCCGAGTCTGCGTGGGTTTCCTCCGGGTGCTCCGGTTTCCTCCCACAGTTCAAAGATGTGCAGGTTAGGTGGATTGGTCATGCTAAATTACCCCTTAGTGTCAAAATGTGTGGTTTAGGGAAATTGGCTGGGTATATATGTGGGGTTATGGGGATAGGGCCTGGGTAAGATGCTCTTAGTCGCTGCAGACTCGATGGGCCGAATGGCCTCATTCTGCACTGTAGGGACTCTATTCCAAGATAAAGAAGGTCCTTTAAACCTGTACGTGAATTTGGTTCCCAGGTCATAAACAGAAGCTCTCACAGTGCTTGCATGAGAGTTCTTTATTGAGTTCAGCATTAAATTAATCAGCAGTGTGCCCACAGCTAGGGCAAAGTCAGTCCATTGGTAAAGATTAAAATAAATTAAAACACTGCAGATTAAAACTGCAAAGCTACAAATGCTGTTCATCCAACATAAAAATAGAAACAGCAACAAATAGACAGCATCTGAAGACAAGAGAAGCGGTTAATCTTTTGTGAGTAGGTCTAAGAAGCCATTCAGATATCTTCGAGTCTCTGTTTCCAGACACTGACACAATGGCAGTGTGGACAATCTCATATCCTCTCCATTATATAGGCTATCTGTAATGTCCATCGCTCAGTCTTATCCAGTCACCTGTTCCAAAGCTCTAACTGCTGTCCAACCCCCATAAAGCTGGCCAAAGTTGTGCTGACCATTTCCAAACTGCACCAAGTTCCCTTCACCCATTACCCCTCCCTGTGCTTGGTGACATACATCAGCTCCAGACCCACCGCCTTCTTTGTCTTCGAAAGCCTTTCACCTCTCTAACTCTCCAAACCTCGGGGAGCTCTGCATCCTCCAACCCTGGCCTTATATGTTTCCTTAAATACTTTACCCCTCAGTTGGTGGCCACGCCTTCAGTTGTTGAAGACCTCAGCTCGAGAACTCCTTCATAGAACATAGAACATTACAGCGCAGAACAGGCCCTTCGGCCCACGATGTTGCACCGACCAGTTAAAAAAAAACTGTGACCCTCCAACCTAAACCAATTTCTTTTCGTCCATGAACCTATCTACGGATCTCTTAAACGCCCCCAAACTAGGCGCATTTACTACTGATGCTGGCAGGGCATTCCAATCCCTCACCACCCTCTGGGTAAAGAACCTACCCCTGACATCGGTTCTATAACTACCCCCCCTCAATTTAAAGCCATGCCCCCTCGTGCTGGATTTCTCCATCAGAGGAAAAAGGCTATCACTATCCACCCTATCTAAACCTCTAATCATCTTATATGTTTCAATAAGATCCCCTCTTAGCCGCCGCCTTTCCAGCGAAAACAATCCCAAATCCCTCAGCCTCTCCTCATAGGATCTCCCCTCCATACCAGGCAACATCCTGGTAAACCTCCTCTGCACCCTCTCCAAAGCCTCCACATCCTTCCTGTAATGTGGGGACCAGAACTGCACACAGTACTCCAAGTGCGGCCGCACCAGAGTTGTGTACAGTTGCAACATAACGCTACGACTCCTAAATTCAATCCCCCTACCAATAAACGCCAAGACACCATATGCCTTCTTAACAACCTTATCTACTTGATTCCCAACTTTCAGGGATCTATGCACACATACACCTAGATCCCTCTGCTCCTCCACACTATTCAAAGTCCTCCCGTTAGCCCTATACTCAACACATCTGTTATTCCTACCAAAGTGAATTACCTCACACTTCTCCGCATTAAACTCCATCCGCCACCTCTCGGCCCAACTTTGCAACCTGTCTAAGCTTCCCTGATCCTTTTCACCTGCCTTTCCTCTTTTGGAACCCTCCTTAAAACCTGTTTTATTCACTTAGTTGTTTATTTAAAGCATTCTATATCAACATTATCCATGATACCAGCAAGCAGCAGCTGGTAATCCAGTAGAGGCACTCTTCATATTGCTGGCCTGGGCCTGTCTATTCCTCAGCCGAATACTCCACCCCTGTGTGAGCAGAGAGCGGCCACACAGAATGGTTAGACATTGTCCTCAACACATCACTGCAGATAATCAGTGGAATCAACACCTGAACAGTAGCTCCCAGTCCTGTCTAATATCCCATCTCCTTTAGTGTACTGAAGGGCAAATAAACTGAATGGGAAAGAACACAACGATAAGAGTGCCATTGGAAAGAGGATATAGAAATGACCATCAATTGTTCTTTTTGTGTAATCATTTAGTAAAGGTAATGTTAGAAGAACATGTTGCCACATGCCAGATGGCCATAGGCTGCTTTCTCCTTTGAGGAGGAGAGCTGACTGGTGGTGATTTAACCTGAGGGTCACCACACCTCAGGCGAAGGGCGAGGGGCAAGGTTGAGAAAGCAGGTCCTTCATGAATAACCTCAGCCAGTACACTACAACTGCATCAAATTCCTCTCTGCGCTGTTTTAACATTGGCACAACCCAGTTTAATTTAAACATTTGGATTCAAATAGAAATTTGGTTCAGGCATCTCAAAGGTTTGTGTCGGGGTAGATTCCTATCCTTTGATGTTCAGAACATAAGGGTCTATTTTAACTCCAGGTGGGAGTTATGCAGGGGAAGCAAACCTTCCAGTGAAGTGAGTCTGGGAGATTTGAACTCCCAATTCTCCTGCTTTGTGAGGAAATCTCCAGGAATTGGCACTTAGCTTCTCAGTTGCTGCAGCAGCAAGATTTGTAGAGAGGTTTGTGTTTGTGCAGTATCCTGGCCATCAGAGCTTGCAAATTGACGGAGAAGTGAGTAAAAGGTCAAATGCAATCTGCGAAAAGGACCTCGCTGACAAGCATTTCATTTTCAGTTTGTATCAAATCAACAGCTCTGAACACAAAGTGCAGATGAAGCAAAACCACTGAGGCAGAAAACAAGTCTTAAATGTTCTGCAAAGCAGTTGAAGTCTTATACTGATTTAAAATAATTAGATGTTTTAGATTCCCCTCACTCTTACAATAAGTTTCTGACGGATTTCCATCAACACACGGTGAGGATCTTGCTATCCAGGTGTTTCTGATTTACAATATAGAAGATCCCAGCGGAGAGTTCCAGATCCCAATTGATCCGAGTTGGATAGTTGGTCTTCTCTGGAGATTGCAATTGGACCTGGACCCAATCTTGTTCCTATCTCCAAGATCAGTACAAGATGTTTCACAATCCCAGTGTACCTCAAGGACCCTGTGAATTTTTAACCTGTTTCATTCTAAAATTGAGTTACAATTGCTTCCCATTTTTCCCTTCCATAAGACCTAGAATCAGGAGTAGGCCATTTGGCCCATCAAGTCTGTTCCCATTCATTGAGATCACGACTGATGAGATAATCCTCAACTCCACTTTTCTGCCTTATCCCCATAACCCTCGATTCCGTTACTGATTAAAAACCTGTCTATCTCAGCCTTGAACACACTTAACGATCCAGCCTCTACAACCCTCTGCGGGAAAGAATTCCACAGATTCACTCCCCTCAGAGAGAAGAAATTCCTCCCCGTCTCTGTCAGAAATAGGTGGCCTCTTTGTCTGAGATGATGTCCTCTGGTCCTAGACTCTCCCAAGGGGGAAACAATCTCTACAGTGCAGAAAGAGGCCATTCGGCCCATTGAGTCTGCACTGCCTCTCTGACAGAGCATCCCATCTAGGCCCTCCCTTCCACCCTATTCCCATAATACTCCACATTTACCACGGATAATCCACCAATCTACAAATCTTTGGACACTAAGGGGCAATTTAGCATGGCCAATCCACCTAACCTGCACATCTTTGGAGTGTGGGAGGAGCCCCACAAAGACACGGGGAGAACGTGCAGACTCCACACAGACAGTGACCCAAGCCAGGAATGGAACCTGGGTCCCTGGTGCCGTGAGGCAGCAGTGCTAACCACTGTGCCACCGTGCTGCCCATGTGTTTATTTCCTGCATGCCCCGAGAATGCAGTTACAAAGGAGAGAAACAGCTCTGGTATAACACAGAAAGGCTGTGCTGTAATTTCCGTCATTCCTTTACTGAGTTTGAGACCTGAATGATTTTTGCAATGTCGGTGCTGAGCTGAATTTAGCAAGACATGACCATTAATAACATGGAGCCTGCTTGGCTTTGCATGACTTCGTGGTTGAGGTCAGGCTGGTTTTGATTTGTGAATCAGAGCACAGATAATTGGCTGTGACTGAGACTCGCAGTTCAAAGTTCTCACCTTCACACAGAATCTAACTCCCAACAGGAGTCCACGTGCGTTGGGACAGAAATATAATAACAATTACAGATGACACGAGGTGAGATTCACTTGATCAAACCTCCAAGAATACCTCCAACCAGAGCGGGCGGCTACTCCCGGGCCTTACAGTCATGACTATGCTTCAACCTGTCTGGAAGTGTTAGCTGGACAGTGAGTGGCAGCGAGATTCCAGGAAGCCGGAGAATTGGAAGCAGTCGTTTTCAGGAATGAGGTTGGTGGATAAGTGGAGGACTTGGAGGGTGCGGCGCAAGGTGGAGAGTAAACCACGCAGGACCCATTGGATAACCCCTGCTCCTCTGCACCTCCCTTATACCTCCCCCCTGCAGATTGTCACTGTTGGCACCATCTCATTATAGGCCTTGGATTAAAAATGTAGTTGGGCGCCAATAGCATCATCAGAATTCAACCTGTATGTTTCAAGCAGGACACCACTGGCTTCTGGAGCATGTCATAGAATCATACAGTGCAGAAGAGGCCCTTCAGCCCATTGAGTCTGCGCTGACATGTCCCTCTCACTTATTCAAATGAGTAGGTTAAAATTGCAAACTAAATGAAAGCGACAGCATTGGGGTGAACAGCTCAGTGTGGCCATTTTAACTGTGCACAGGGAGAAGGCAGCTTTAAAATGAGCTTTGTGTTCACTCCATTATTACTGTTTTAACTACTCTTCTTGTTAGCTTTGATTTTCCTGTTTCAGCTTCAATAATCTTGAACATCAATCCCCAGCCAGTATTTAGTTAAATTAAATGATTTGTTAAACAGTCAGAACTTACATTTCTTACTGTAGATTAAGTCTTGACTTACTTCAATCTTTGTCCGAGGCCCTTAGAGTATAAATGCTCCCTATAAGCTATAGTGAACAAGACAGGGTGAGCAACCTGTTAAATGCAGAACAAATTATTGAATGAATGAAGAGTGTACTTGGAGAGGGTATTTACAATTGTCTCATTTCAAAAACAGCACGCAATATTTGTTTTTTTCACATCTGAGTTGTCAGGTGCAATGAGATGCAGCTAGCTGGAGAATTTGCTATTGAATTGCACTGGTTCCCATGCTGTGCACACGGCTGTAAGTCCAACAATTCCGTGTGTTTTAGAATTCTGCAAGAAGGAATCCATGATTTTCGCAATATTCAGAGAGTAGACTTGAGTTTTTTTCTTTTTTAAAATTTTGTTCCAAAGACAGGGAAATTTCACTGCGCAAGTGCCATTTTAGCTTTTGTAAGTTTTCACATTTAGGCTGGAATTCTCCCGTCTCGTTCGCCTTGCAACCGCTGTCAGCGAGAACGGAGAACTTGGCGCTCAGCCAAATCTCATTTCACAGCAGCAGGACTGGAGAATCCCAGCCGCCGGCAAGGTCGGAGAATCCCAGCCGTGGGCGAGGTCGGAGAATCCCAGCCCCGGGCGAGGTCGGAGAATCCCAGGCCCGGCGCGAGGGTCGGAGAATCCCAGGCCCGGGGCGAGGGTCGGAGAATCCCAGGCCCGGGGCGAGGGTCGGAGAATCCCAGGCCCGGGGCGAGGGTCGGAGAATCCCAGCTCCGGGCGAGGTCGGAGAATCCCAGCCCTGGGCGAGGTCGGAGAATCAATGAACTCTATTCCCTATGCCAGGAAAAACACAATCTTCAGAGACACCGGGTTGTTCATCATCTAAATGAAACTGTATCTTTGTCTATCTACCTTTTCAACTGTGTAGCGTCTTCTGAGAACGTGAACCCGTGAACCTTCTTCATCTGCAACTTCTCACTCCCTGGTGTGGATGCTGCTTTTCTGGCTGTTGTAACCTCACTGTATGTGGTGGAATCTATCACTAACTCCCACTCTCCTCAGATAAATCAAACTCTGAATGTGTACCAGCCATTGAGAATTGTAGATCTCAAACCTCAAAGCCTCTCCATCCCCTTGTGCTATCCCACTGGATGGACTGTACCTGCTACAGACATTTCAGTAATATATCTCTCCCACTCTGCAGTACTTTCGCCTTTTGCCTTCTTGTTTAAATAAATCCATGCTTACCTCCAGCCACCATTCAACTGCCACTAACCTCTCACCTTCATTCAGCAGGGAGCTGGTCAACATTGTAAGTCATCCTGACTCGAAACGTTGGCTCTATTCTCTCTCCACGCAGATGCTGTCAGACGTAAAGAGATTTTCCAGCATTTTCTGTTTTTGTTTCAGATTCCTGCACCCACAATAATTTGCTTTTAACTTTCATTTTGCTACCTTCAGAGCTAATTGTCCTTGAACATTCCACAGCATCTTATAGATTTTAAAAACTATAAATGATCCAGTAACTGTTACCACACCGGGCAGTTATACCTCTTTTGGGTTTGCTTCTGAGGTAAGACAAACAGCTGGATTTTCAAGACAGACTTTCTTCACAGACCTGACTTTCTGGGAGTTAAACAACTATTCCTGCTGTTGCTCAAGTCTGAAACAGCTACCCTGGCATAGGTTTAATGATCATCCTTTGATCCTCTTATCTGAACTTCCCTCTTTTTTTGACTTTGATTTTCCCTTATCTGAGCTAACCTCTTGAGAAGTCAAATCTAATTACCTTCATTTCTTGAGTCTAGTTTTTAGAATGGAAATGCAAACTTCTTGTCTCCTCCTTTGCACCACTAACACCTTAATCAAAACTCTTTATATTACATTCCCCAATGTTACCAGCTTACCTTAGATAAACATCTGTTTGCACTGTTACAAGGCTCATCAGCATCTCAATAGGAATAGTTCCATTACTATAATCAAATTGTCCCTGTTTTTAAGCAGTTACATTTTCCAATAGCTTTTAAAAATTAATTACTAGCAGAAAACATTCTAATTTATTGGATTTCCCTGACATGGAGAAAAGAGAGTGCATGTAGGGAGTTTTAGGCCTGGTGACTTATCTACTGAAATTTATAATGGGTTTATACGATAGGTGGTATGGACTGCCATGACCTTCTATTTCACAGTTAATTACATCCACGTACAGAGTTAGAATCACTCACTGAAAAAGAAAAGGATGCAATTTGCCTTAATCTGTGCACAATTTGACCTTGTTGGCAGTACACACTACACAATAATGCAGCTGTCAAAATCCAAACCATACGTAACGGGATACGTTTAACCCTTGAAGAACTGACATTCTGTCAATGTTTTGCAAATAATAATTTTTTTCCCATAGCACTCTAGGGAACTCCAGACTGGGTGACCACTTTGCAGAACACCTTTACTTCGTCCACATGCATGACTCCCAACCTTCCTGCGGTTGCCATTTTAACTCACCATCTTGCTCCCATGGCCACATGTCCATCCTTGGCCTGGTCAATGCTCCAATGAACTCCAATGCAAACTGGAGGAACAGCATCTCATGTTCTGATTGGACACTTTACAGCCTTCTGGACTGAACATTGAGTTCAACAACTTCAGAGCGTGAACTCTCCCCTCCACCCTCACCTCATTTTTTAATCCAATTTTTTTTGTCCCATTGATCCCCAGCTAGTCTTGCTATAGAGGGAGTGCAGCAAAGGTTTACCAGACTGATTCCCGGGATGGCGGGTCTGACGTATGAGGAGAGATTAAGTTGTTTAGGATTATATTCACTGGAGTTCAGAAAAATGAAGGGGGAAATCTCATTGAAACCATAGAACCATAGAAACCATAGAAAATTACAGCTCAGAAACAGGCCTTTTGGCCCTTCTTGTCTGTGCTGAACCATTTTATGCCTAGTCCCACTGACCTGCACTTGGACCATATCCCTCCACACCCCTCTCATCCATGAACCCGTCCAAGTTTTTCTTAAATGTTAAATGCATTTACCACTTTATCTGGCAGCTCATTCCACACTCCCACCACTCTCTGCGTGAAGAAGCCACCCCTAATATTCCCTTTAAACTTTTCTCCTTTCACCCTTAACCCATGCCCTCTGGTTTTTTTCTTCCCTAGCCTCAGCGGAAAAAGCCTGCTTGCATTCACTCTATCTATACCCATCAAAATCTTATACACCTCTATCAAATCTCCCCTCAATCTTCTACGCTCCAGGGAATAAAGTCCCAACCTATTCAATCTCTCTCTGTAACTCAGCTTCTCAAGTCCCGGCAACATCCTTGTGAACCTTCTCTGCACTCTTTCAATCTTATTTACATCCTTCCTGTAACTCGGTGACCAAAACTGTACACAATACTCCAAATTCGGCCTCACCAATGCCTTATATAACCTTACCATAACACTCCAACTTTTATACTCGATACTCCGATTTATAAAGGCCAATGTACCAAAGGCACTCTTTACGACCCTATCCACCTGTGACGTCACTTTTAGGGAATTCGGGAATTATAGGGAAACCTATAAAATCTAACAGGACTAGAAAGGGTAGATGCAGGAAGGGCATTCCCGATGGTGGGGGAGTCCAGAACCAGGGGTTACAGTGTGAGGGCATGAAGTAAACCACTTAAGACTAAGATTAGGAGAAATGTCTTCACCCAGAGAGTGTTGAGCCTGTGGAATTCACTGCCACAGAAAGTAGCTGAGGCCAAAGCATTGTATGATTTCAAGAAGGATTTAGATATAGCTCTTGGAGCGAAGAGGATCAAAGGATATGGGGGGAAGGCGGGATTAGGCTATTGAGTTGGGTGATCAGCCATGATCATAATGAATGGTGGAGCAGGCTCGAAGGGCTGAATGGCCTCCTCCTGCTCCTATCTTCTGTTTCTATATGAATGTCAGCTATGAGTTCTGATTGGTTGGTGAATTGAGCAGTGTGTGAGGCCTGTTGTGCAGTTGGTCGGATATTGCGTTTGGAAGATGATTACAGACTTTGAAAGCATTGAACTTCTTGCCACACTGCACCCAGCTTTGACCTGGCATTGACCTTCATGGCTGCCTGTTCATCCTTTCCTCTGAGTGTGCATCTTGATCAGAATCACTTCCGTTCCATCTCCTTTACCAAGGCTCTCAGTGAGTGTCTGAAAACCTTGGAGCTCCCACTCCAGCTTTTGCTATTTTCCAGATCAGACCCATTTACTAGCAGGCTGTCAGTGTCTGCTCCAGCCACAATGCACCTCCCCTTTCGGAGCAGTGCAGCTAGCTTTAATTAGTCAAGGCATTCACCATACTGACCCCCTGCTCAGGCCACCAGCCAATCAAAAGCCAGTGCAGATAGGGCCAGCTGGACACTGAAAACATTTAAATGTAGAAGCAGGAAATTGGCTTCTTGACTGCACAGCAATCACCAGCTGCACGTTAAATGTGCAATCACTGGATTTCTGCAGCTATCAAATGTAGCTGACATTGTTTCTTCACAGATCAGTAAACCTAGCAACACGTCATAGCAACAGCTTGAGCCTCTAATCAATGGTCTGGATCATGGTGCCAACACTGTAGCCATTTCCAGGAAATGTGATGAAACTAAAAGGCCGTGAAGAGAGTTGCTGCCAGCTGTCCGCATTCTTGAGCCCTTAAACAACAAAGACCACCCCCAGAAGCTGCCAGCCAATCATCTTCAGTTCCAGCTGTGGGAGCCATTGCTGCAGCCTGGACCAGAGGTTAGAGGTGCCTGGTAGAGGGGTCCGCGGGGTAGACTTGCCAGGGCTGCCTAGCCAAGCCCCAGTGAGAGGGTGGCTTGTTCAGTGTGGAGGCCAGCGAGGGTTCTTTAAGCAGGGCCAGGCCTAGCTGCCAATGGGGCCCCCCCACAACACTGGTACTGGAGGAGACTCTAACCTGCATTAAGGAGCTACTGGGGCTCAATTATCTGAGGGGGCAGGAAAGCCAATTTCAACCCCCCTGCCCCACACCGCGCACCATCCCCCACAACGTAACTGGATAGTCAGAAAGTTAACTGGCTGTCCAACCCACCTACCTCCCCCACTCCCCAGCCCAAGAGAGAGCAATAAATCCCTCCCAATAATCCATTGTCCAATGATACTGGAAACCAACACTTATCTTTTATTTCATAGCATCCAGGTATTTCTTTTTGCTCAAAAGTTTGGCTTCCTCTCCTTAAAGTACTTTTAAAAATTCAACGATCTTCAAATGGTCTCCCTGCAGTTAACAATCTGCTCCCATACTGCACATACCATTATAGAGATGGCCACAAGGAGGCACACACGAGTCCCTCTCCAGGTCACTCCTGGTTTACCTTGCACTCTACACTGTATGCAGACGTGTGATACAAGCCCTGTACCACTTAATGCTTTCTGAGAAGTAATGTTTTCTTCTTAGTATTGCTACCAGTTTAAATCCTCATTTAATATCTCCACAAGTATTTAGGTACCATTTTTGTTCCAGTGATGTCCGTCCCTTTAATATAGCCTTTGTTATAAAATTTGAAAATGAGGCAAGTTTCACTCCTGTAGGCCACCCACTAATGGCTCTCTGCAGTGTTAACAGCCTCACACTGTGTCCCACGCAATAGCTATTGTTTCAACTGATGGTGCAATAGAATGTGCAGCACAAACACCTGCTACTTGGCCCTAGTCATCAATGCTTCCTCCCACTCATAGGAACATAGGAGCAGGAGTAGGCCAGTCGGCCCCTCGAGCCTGCTCCACCATTTAACTAAATCATGGCCAATCTTCTCCCTCAACACCATCTTTCCACACTATCCCCATTTTCCTTGGAGCAATATTCTTCCTGCATCCACCCTGTCAAATTCTGTAAGAATTTTTTATACTTCAATGAGATTACCTCTCATTCTTCTAAACACTAGAGCACACAGGCCCAGTCTCCTCAATCTCACTTCATACGACAATCCTGCCATCCCATAAATCAGCCTTGTGAATCTTTGCTGCAGTCACGCTAGGAAAGTATATCCTTCCTTAGGTAAGGAGATCAAAACTGCACACGATACTTCAGGTCTGTTCTTCCCCAAGGCACCATTCAACTGCACCAAAGCTTCCTTATTCCTGTACTCCAATCCCCTTGCAAAAAGGCTAACTTTTATTTCACTCCTCAATTGCTTGTTGTATCTGCATATTAGCACATACAACCAGGATTAAATACTGAAGAATGGGCTGGATTCTCCAATCTCCTTTACTGCTCAGCCAAGTCTCCATTCACTGCAGAAAATCCCAGTCATGGGCGAGGTTGGAGAATCCCAACCGCGGGCGAGGTCGGAGAATCCCAGCCACGAGTGAGGTCGGAGAATC